>NW_010543981.1:0-25350 GCF_000687285.1 Phaethon lepturus | reverse complement strand
CTCTTTCAAATTTGTTTTAAATCAGCAAAGTATTCCAAATGTGTTAAGTAAGAGAAGCTAACTGTCAAAAGGAGAAGATCACAAATCTTGTCATTGCAGGAGCCAGATGCAGAATAAGGCTGACTTGATGACATGTATGTACCTTCACTAAGAAAAGGTATTTGGGACTAATAGTGCTCTTTAATCTAAAAAAAAACACACCACCTTTTTAATCTGAAAAAGTTTGCCAAATTCAAGGCAGAAAGATTGACTTTTTCTTAACAAGCAAGGCAGTAATTCGCCATGTGAACAAGGCAGTGAAGAGCTTGATTCTTCATCTCTTATGTGTTCCGCACTAGACACTGATCTGAAAAAAGCCATATTTTAGCCAAAGTGGATGAAACATGATGGCCTAGCGTAAACAGGGCAGACAGTGGTCCCTCAGGTCTTAAGCTGTGTGAACTATTCCCCAGTGTGGCACAGCGACGGTAGACATCCATTTGTCATGGATGCTATCACGCAACAGGTTGGTGTCAGCAAGGACTCCACGAGTAGTCCTAAAAAGTGGTCTGAATGGACCAGCGCTGGGTCTTCAACCAGCAGAGACTGCAAACTCTTCAAAACGCTTTTCTTTGCGCGAGCAGCCCGAGCACCACCCTGCCTTTGTCTAACGAAAGACTATAATCCATCCAGGCAAGCAGAGCTCACAGTACGCCATCGGACGCGACTGTTATTCCCAGCCATAAATAACGCCTTGCAAATTCGGGAGGGCTACAGCACTTCACAGCTGGCTGCCCCGCTCGGAGCAGCAGCGACGCGGGTAAGGGCTGCGAGGACCCGACACAGCCAAGCTCTGCACCAGCCGGGGTGCAGGACTGCCCCGTGTCCTGGGACAGGGCGCTGCCGTGGGAGGAACGCAGGGAGAGAGCGCTCTTATTCCAGACGGAACGATCTGGCTATTTCAGCCAACAGCTGCCCCCTTTTAAAGAGCAGCTATGAGACCGCAAAGTGGTCAAGACCTCATCCTAGACTTTTGTTGGACAAGATGCCTGGTACCTATGGCCCCCACTGCTTGGGAGCACTTCTGCAATTCCAGCTCAGAAAGACAAGCGCCAGCTTCCAAGCCTCCGTCTTCTCCGCCGCACGCTCCCTGGGGGATCCAACAAATGCCTGACCTCGCTCGGCTCGGGAGCATTCGCTGCAGCAGACACAAAGAGAGCGGCAAGCAGAAGACTCCCTCTGGGATTGCCTTCCCCACCGCGCGGAGTCTGAGGGGCCGGTCTGGGCCACCGCTTGCTTAGGCAGGGCTGGCGGCCAGGCGCGTCCCACCGCAACCGCTTGCGGAGCGAGGCTGGCGGAACCCCGCGCTCCCTAACGAGGAGACCATTGCAGCGAAACGCATCAGGCGGGAGGAGGTAACTTGCAAAAAAAACTAGAGTGAGAAGAGCTGAGTGCTGGCAACCCCAACGAGCTGGATTCCCGAAATGAACTTGAAGGATCTGGCAGAACTCAAATGACATTTTTAAACAGTTACTGTAAGCGTAAATGTTATTTTATCCGCCCCCTTGTACTGTATCACCCTGGCCAGCCTCCAGGCAACCACACCCACGCTCTTACTTTTACAGCTGCGGAGACGGGGTCGAGATCGTCTGTGTTCTGTGTAACTCAAAACCTATTATTAAAGTAATTCATTTGCAAATAAATCACCCTCGTTATGCAGCTCCAAGGAAAGAAGGAATAAAATAAGGTCGTGAGCTTGAGCTTATTTGCCGAATGCAAATCCTACTCGCTCCCCTGACCACGTTTAAATAGTTAATAAGAGTTTGGTCACCTAGGCACCTCTCTTTATTTCATTCAAATCTGGGGAAGTTGATACAGTAATCATTAAAGAAAAACAAAATGAAAAAAAGAAAACCAACCCCAAGGTTTATCAGGTGATGGCTCTTCACAGGAAAACAGAAAAGGTCAAAGGGTCTTGCAGCACTCAGGGGTCCAACACCGAGCCAGAACGTGACCGGGAACATTATTTCTTCTTATTTTCAGCATTAATTTTAGCACGAGCACGTGAGTGTAAACCTGGCCCCAGCTGAGTCAGGGTAACGCCCCACCGACTTCGATGGAGGTAGGACCTCAGCTACTGTGGAGGGCTTGAAAACTGCCACGTGATTTCTGGGAGGAAAGAAGCAGCCTTATTTTCAGAAGCACTTTGCATGACCTGGCTTTAAATACTTAGGGATCCAGTTCCTCATTCATTCGGGACCTTGCGACTACATCAACCTGCTCAAGAGTTGTCTCTTCGCTGGCATTATGGGTTGGGGTTTTTTTTCTCTCCCCTTTTCCCTCCTTACAGATCCACATTTGGAAGCTTTTTCTGGATTTGCAGGAATGTCACCAAACCTTTTGAATGATAGGCCAGCGGCACAACCCATTTTCTTTTAGTCTTTACAAAAAAATTTAAGGTGTGTTTACTTCTGCAAGTCCACACATAGTTATGGCTTTCTCCAGTACTTTCTTCCGTGTTTCCCTAAGATACTAGATATGCGTGAGAACTGCAAACAAATTTATTGTTAATCAAACCTGGCCTGCAAGATTCATTATATCTTTAAACAAAACAAATAAAGGAATAATTTGTTATTAAGCACAATGTTATTTTATGCCTGCTGCAATATTCACAAATATACATCAAGATTAGTCAGCTTTCATGTGATGAATTAAAGCCACAGGATGAGCTTTAAAGTGATACTACATCCAGAAAAATATTATGCTGAAACTGAAACAGCCAGAGCCAAACTTTTGTCTTACATTATGGTATAAAGAATTCTGAAAGAAATTTCCACACCGCATATTCGATGATTCAAATAACCATTCCTGACGTAGTGTACCTTCTCTGATCCTGCATTTCAGGGCCTCTGATGTTCTAGCCACCCACTTGCCACTGTGGCTATAAACCAGATATTGACCAATATCCAAGCTGAAATACTTTTTATATTTTATTTTTATTTTCATAAAGATGTTGTGTTTATATTCACACACAGTTTTGTAATAATGACTTGAATAAATCCTACCTGAAAGGTAGAATTAAATTTACTTAAATTCTTTACTGTCTACAAAAGGATAAATTTCGTTATGGATGTTTCTAAGGATGCCATGCCATGCATTCTCACTATGTGGCCGTATGGCCTATAAACTCTAAATAGACTTTTTCTACAGGATGATTATATTTGCAGTAATTTTTTCATTGCTCTAAATTAACATTTTAACACAAAAAAGAAAGATTTTTATGCATTGATATTGGCAATATCTGGAAGTAATTTTTTTCTGAATCCTAGAGTAAAATCAAAGAGCACCTATCAGAAGCAGCAAACATATTTTTGGATGCTACACATTAAGCCCCACCGCTTTTTTCCTCCCCATGGTCTACGTGACTCAGACCTCGGGTCCTTCACAGCCAGAGCCTGGATGTTGCAAAGTGCCTTTCTGAAAGTAACGCTCCGTGTTTCTGCTCAGAAATTTCTTAGCCGCTCACAGGAGAGAAACAATAAGCCATCTGTCATGCAAAGTCTGGGCTGTTACAATCAAAGGGAGTCAGTAACGCAGTTTTCCTCCACCTCCCCTTCTCTTTCTCTCCATGGGACCTACCTCAGAACGTCTACCAAGCACAACTGTGGTAACAACCTGAGAGGAGACCGTTCCCACCACCAGTTCTCCTGCCACCGTTACTCTTGCGGCACTTGCCACCCATCATCTGGAAATTACCTCATCCTTCGTCAACACGTGTCTAGTTGTTAGAGGCTTGGGAACCCAGCAGCGATGCTCCCTGGCTTTGCCAAGGAATAGCCTCTTTTGCTGAGTCTCAGGATGAAATTAGCCGTTAGTATTAACGCTGTTGGTGCTTACTGCTCTTCCCCCCTTTCTGGCTCCTCAACTATGTAAAAAGCAAAGTGTCACTCTATTTTTACACTTGAGAGAGATGTGCCAGGCAGAGGACACATGTGAGATTTGGGGAAAAAAGGAAAAAAAAAAAAAAGGAATCAATGGTCTCCTATTCACTCATCTTCCAAAAAACAGCACCATCAAAACAAAGGCACAACTGTTCCCACATGATAAAGGGAGCATTGATAGTGCTCCTAAAAACAAGCTATCATACTCTTGACATTCCCGCCTTGTTGAATCTTCATGAAACTGTTATAACTGCTTGATTTCAATTTGTCTGTTCCTGTTGCCGTAAGAACAAAGGAAATTCCATGTCAGCTCTCACAGGCAGTCTCCAGGCACACGTAGAAGGTACCTAAGGAGGTATTAGAAGGAGGGCAGGGCATATAAATAAAGTGGAGATTCCAAGTAAATTACCTATTGCATCTGACATACTTTTTAAATAATATTACCTTTTTAGTCTTTACAAAAGTCTGTAGCAGTGTGTCCTATATTTTAGTGACAGCAGGATGCACAAAGGCAGCAGTGTCACAAAAAGTCACACGGGAGCAAATATCAGAGAGGACAAACTTTACCCAGTTAAAATTAGAAACAAAACAGAAGAAGTATTTCAACATCCTTACAATATATACCTTCTCGTAATTCTGACAGTGATATAAATATGAGGCCAAGGAGTGATACATGTGACTGATTACCTGATGTGTTGGTAGATGTGCTAAAAAAATTAATGGCTATTTTCCAAAGTTTTCAGTAAACCAAAAAAACTAACTTCAGTCAGGAGGGTGAAATGTTCATATTCAAATGTGTAGAGAATTTTGAAACAAAATCATTCTTAGTTATAAAATAATTTGTTGGTATTTTTAAGATAATGCAGAGGCTTTAAAAATTATGTCCTATTTTCCCCCAGCAGAAATAATTTGCTGTGATAAAGCCAGTTATTTCAAAGTATATTAAATTGCTGCCTACATTCATTAAAGAATTTTGAACTAGAATATTTCACTGAACGCTTACTCTCTCAATCTTGTTTAGACTGAGATTTGTTAATCTAAGGGAATAGAACTAGTATATTCTTGTCACATTATCAGCCAACAGTGTTTGGAAAAATGCATGCTGTTTTCCAAAAAAGCAACTGCAACAAGCACTTGGGGAAAGTGATCTCTCTATATATACAAATTATGAAGGGTGAAAAAAGAGAGACAGACTATTCCTAATCTACAGGAATGCTGAAAACTGAGACATAAAGGGATGCTTTCCAAGCACTCAGGGCAAGAACGCTGCTGAGTTTATCCCATGGAGCTGATACACCCCAGCACGACAAAAGTGGCAGTAACTTCTCTGCCTTTCTTGAGGGGAGTGACTGTGGGCTTACAGAAAAATTTGTATCCAGCAAAGTCTAAAGAGCTGTTCGTTTTGCCTGCCATTCTTCAAGAAAAATACACTGGTTTTTTCTTTATGTTAACCTACCAGTAATACCTTTCCAATTTTAATTTGTAGTGCCTGGAACTTCTAAAATATGAATTTTGGGTGAAAATTTAAAAACACAGCTGCAAGCTTCAAGAAAGGTGAAAAATTGCAATTGATATCAGAGTCTGGAAGCTGATAATAACCTTCCACATAGACAGATGGTCACAAGATGAGCAGTGATGACTCCTAAAGAGATGCAGAATGTTAAACATCACTGTTTATTACTAGTAAATAATGGATATGATTTGTCTTTTTTATTAATAAATTCCAGAATATGCTTCCACATGGGTTTTTTTATTCCACTTTTGTGCAGCAACTTCTACTACCTATACTACTTTGTGCTTGTAATATTTCTTTTCAATGAATTAAAAAAAAAAGGACAGATGTTTTTGATTTTCCTCTATATGGATGACAACATAGAAATGTACTGTGGAATCTGGCATTGACTCATTCTTGAAGTAGAGTTACCACATGTCCCAATCACAAAACAGCAACACATAGTATAATGTTTCTGGAAAGAATCTTGCTGCAATAAAATGGATCACAAAAAGTTTGCAATCTATGAATTCTGCCCAGAATATTAACCACCAAAGATTCCTTCTATTAAGTGTTTGAAATTGGAAACCAATTCACAAACTGGGGCAGGGGCAAGGAGGAGGGGTGGAATTTGGTTGTACTTTGCAGGAAAATGCATTCCTGTTCAAAAATCAGTGCAAACTGCCGATCACAACAACGACTTTTTTAAATCACACAGAACCTCTTTTGCAATCTGGGAAAAATATCCAGTGAACATACTATTTGGAGCAAATGATAATAAATTAATAAATCAGAAGAAGGACTAGCACAACTATCTGGTTTAATATCCTTTATCACACAGGCCAGAGGTCTTCCCTGAATTAATGCCAGTTCGAATAAAACACATCTCTCTCAGTGAAAACTCAGCTCATGGTTTCAAAAACTCCCAATGGTGGGGAACATACCACAAAACTTGGTAAAGCACCTGCTTAACAGCTCACTGAATGTCACAGGCTGTGTGTCCATGCTTGAGGGCATTATTTCCCAGGGAAGTGCTTATAATCTTCGGGTTCCCCTCATTCCTCTGTTCAAAAGCAGAGTGGCTTGCTTGGCATTTTCCAGCGCGCACACACCTTTGTTGCCAGACTAAGCCTTCTCTTACTCCGACGGCATCTCTGCCCCGGACTGAAACCTCCTGAGCTTCCCCTGAATCCACATTAAAACAACCCCGTCAGCACCTCCAGGCACACCAACACCTTGGGAGCTCATGAATAAATAAATAAATAAAATAGAAATATCCCTCATCTCTTTTTACAGTTGCTTTTCATAAGGCCCAGCATGTTTTCTGTGCGTTCACAGACCACTTTTCCCAAGCAGCACTAACTGAGGAGCACACCAGCCCGTCCGGGGCGGCGGGTGCCCTGACAAAACACGCCTGCTCCCACCTTGCTTGACCAAACGACCCGTCAAGGTACCCTGGGCAAGTCGCCCCAGGCCTTGGCAACGTATTATAACCCACCTCTAAAATAAGACTTGGGGACTCACAGCAGGGAGGACAGCAGAGTGACCTGCTCAAAATCATTACAGAAATGATGACTCGCTCACACAGACCAAACCATGCAGTTTCGCTGTTATCAGAGACGGATTTCCTGCTGTTTGCCCCCTCAAAACCCCTCTGGACCGCATCCACAGTTCAGAGCTCCCCAAAGGATCTTCATCTCATAAAAAGCAGACAAGCCCAGGAAGCTGAGGGTTAATCGTAACCTGCGCCTCTGCCAATTAAGCGAGGAAGTTAAAGCAAAGTGAAGTGTCCAGGGCCGCCTGATGGGGTGGCTGGCTAACAGCTGGCACGGACTAGCAGGATGCCTGCTTCACCTCTCAGGCTTAAAGCAGATGCTTCCCCCCTTCAGGGGAAAACCTGAGGAGCAGGAAAAACTTCAGGAGCAGGGCAGTACCTCCTGTGGCTGCTTCCCTCCAGGCGGAAACTTCACTGAGTGTCACACGCTAGTGGGAAGCTTCACATGCTGTGTCACTCAGTGGAAACTTGCTTCTGACTCCGGTTTTATTCTCAAACCAACAGCAAGACTTTCAGGCAACTCAAATTAGGAATGGGAAAGAAATTACCAAACAGTGAAAAAAAATTTAAATGTAGAGAAACAGAATAGCGACAGCGTGAGAGGAAGACAGCCAGCCTTTTGGTGTGGTTTCTGGATTACAGGTCTGCCACAGGGAAGATGCCAGGCATGTTTAATTTTTCAACTCTTTTACACATCTTTCCTTTTGTCTTTCCTATTTAGAGTGACAGCTTTAGGGGAAAGAGACACCTTCTTGTGATTTGTTTTATATAAAGCTATTTTGCATAGTAAAGCCAAAGTCTACCAATATGCAAATGATAAGATGTACTTGAGACACGCTGCAATGCCCCCGGCTTCCTATTGCAGAAATGAAGGAAACCAGCAGTATTAACAGCCACAACAGAGCTACGACAGGACGTAGAACAACATTCGCTAAAAGTCAACAGCCATCCTCAGGATCAGCGCAACACTTTGTCTGCTCCTCGTCTACGACGCGCTCCAGAGGGGATGGTGGGAGCAAGTGCATCTCCATGGGGCTGTTCATTATCAAATGACTGGAATGCTAATGTAAACACCTTACATTTACTTCATGCTTTGCCTTTAAAGACTTTTGCCAACATTAATAATAACGCTACTACTCATAGAGCTTTTGTAAGGATTAATTTGTTACGGTCATTAAAGTCCACTGCTCTTTACCACAGTCATGTAATAACATACTTGGTGTACTCCAAAACAAAAAAAGAAGCCAGCTGTGGTACACTGACATCCACTTACGGGAATCCAGTGATTTCTTCTCTACACCTTCTGATGATGACAGGCAGCCACATATGATAGTTTCTTAAGTCTCACATCTGCTCTAACCCTCATATGTGCCTGTGAAGAATAATTGTCACGACATCTGCAAATTTACCATTTCTTCTCTTTCATGAGGGCACTTGCAGGTGTATGCTGATGTACCAAACAATACTGTTAATGACATCTCTGTGAACACTTCTTTCCCCTCAGCATGGCTCACCCCATCCTCTCAACCTCTTCCAGAGATTTATGGAAAGATAGCATATGGCCTGTGTCCTTGTTTTGAAATTATTACAGAGAACCCAAACTTTGGCTTCACAAGCCCATAAAGGAAGGCTGACATTGTTCAAATCCTGAAGAGTTACTTGGTACACAGCACTGGTGCATGAAGAAACAGATTGGGTTGGTCTCTAAATAAATGTTTCCTGTCACATCAACATGCCTGACAACCCTCAATGCATTCCTCCTCTTTACACTTTTCTGACATAAAGACAATTTCTCCTACTTCAGAGATGAAAATTGATGGCTTTTACCTGATGGTTAGTCCTTCATTTCAGTGCCTGGTAGTAGTGCTTCTTCTTTTCCAGTCTCCCAGCCCTTCCCCAACCTCTTCAGCCCCCTCCCCGCGTTCTGAGAAATGTAAGGCACAGAGAGACCACAGCCCAGTGTCATCCCTGCCTCCTCTGGAAAGGAAGAAAAGCTCCTACCTCAGGCAGAGCTGTTAAGTGCCTAAATTTAGCTGGGATGAATCTGGGATTAGACCATCAGAGCAGGGAATAAAACCAAGGTGTCTGAAGTATTAAGCGAGAGACTTAACACCATCCCCTACGTCGCACCGGGGATCTCTGCCATTCAGCAGTCCAAGTGTGCAACTTTAAAAAAGACACTGATAAAAACCAGCATTGAATTCAGAGCAAGTAGAGATCAGATCTTTGAAAAGAACAGTATTTAGCATACTTACACTCTCATTTTTTTCTTCTTTTTTTAGGGAAAGCAATATTTTTTACTAAGACTGAGTTTGTCAGTGAAGTGCTGGAGCAACATCTGGCTCTCCATGTGCATGTACAGGAGGGTACCACCACACGCCCCATGGCCCCAACCAGCACCTTTACAAGGTAACTTCACACAGCAGGCTGCCATGACGTGCCACAAACGGACCCTGTGTTTTGCTCCGTGATGATGTTTAATTGAGTCTGTGAGCGGCCGGACAGGTAGACAGCCCCCAATGAGTCATGGACGCTTGTGCTCAGAGAGCTGTGCCTAATGGAGGCAATTGCATCACGTTGGGAAGAGCAGAGCAGCCAAGGCACACCCCTGGGTAAATGCTGCCTGATGGTTTGCTTAATTATCGTTAACGTGCCTGGCTGGCCGTATGCTCTCAGGAATCAGAGATGGAAAAGAAGTGCTACAAAACCTAAGCATTACCCTGGTGCAGTAGGTCTCCCTTCCTGTCAGAGGCAGCGAGGCTTTCACTGCTTTCCTTTGGAGGATTAGTCCACATTTTTTACTGCGCTCCTACTTCCTGGGAGTTTTTGTTGTTGCTACAGTTCATTACTTTCTGAGTCAACCCATTGCCAGCAGTTAATGGCTCCTTACAGCCTCCCACTCCCACCTGCTTAACACCTTACTGAGCGCCTTGGCTTGCGCCCGCCCTTCAAACCAGGGAGTGGAGGTGGCTGCAGAGAGCCCTGGCCTTCTCATTGCCCACGGGAGGTCCCTGCTCCCCTCAACAAGTTTGGGGTGCTCATCTGCAAGGCCACTGCCCAGGCCAGGGGGCCTGACCCTGCCACCATGGACACTCTCGGGACCCATTGTAGAGCCCTGAGGCCAGATTTGGCTTCCTTCCCTCCTCCCCCTGCCCGTGCCACCCAAAGTCCACCCATCCAAGGCACCTTCCGCTTGCTTGCTGGTTTCTTTCTGCTCTGCTTGCTGTGTGACAGCTATCCACAGAAGGACGGGAATATGAAATATGAAAGGATCGCTTTCCTTCAACTTTTTCTTCTTTTTTCTTCTCACGGATGCTTACATATTTTGGTGGTGCTTGCTCTGGCCTCCTGAACTTTTTGCAGCATCACTGGCGCAGCAAGTCCCACCGAGGCAGGACCTCGCGTGTGCGGCACTAATCCCAAGTCACAGCCTCCTTCCCTCTCATTATCCGTTGAGCTCTGATGTGAGATGCGTCACCACAGGAAGTTCATCCAAAATTTTCCGTCTGGTAAACGAGGAAACACCTCATGCATACAACAGGGAGTTCAGATGTGCATTTCTCCACACCAGGGTCAACAGAATCTGCTATTTATTTATTTTTAGAACCCCGAGATGGCTGCTGTGCACTTTTGACCTGCTGTCACGTTTGAGCAGCGATTAGCTACTCGCAAGATGCAAGTACATACTGCAGCAAGGATGCATTTATATAACTACGAAATACCAGAGACTTCAGTGATTTATCTCCCCTTCCCCACATTCAGCACTGGAGATAAACAACAGTGAAAAGAAAGGAATGGGTCTGAAGTTCAGAAAAAAGCCTCCTGTGTTCCGGTGACCGGTTCATACAGCGAGCTGAGGCTGCCAGCCAGTTCAAGAGCTACAAAAATTCTCAGATTTGTGGCTTGACTGGGCAAATGGGCCCCTCATTTCTACCGGTCTCTTAGCGGAGCTCTTCAGGGATTTTTCCGGAATGTGTCATTTTTACAGAGAGATTAAAAAAAAGACAAAAAAAAAACCCTTCCATTGTGAAACGTGGACAAACTCTGGGTAAGAAAGTGTTTGAGCAAAGGCTAAACTTTTGTAGAGCGCTGCAGAGATGGCTGGGTGCTATGGCTGGGCATCACCCGACCGCTCTCTGACATGCTCCCCTGGAAGCGATGCTGGGGCAAACTGCGCAGGTGACGCCGTCGCATTCGCTCATTGCTTATCGCTACGTTGTTGTTGCTGGCGCACAGCGCGCTGAGAGATGCCTGGTCTCCCGGAGAAGGTGGGACGTGTTGCTGGCTGCCAAGCTGGAGGCAGCGTTGCAGCGCAGGGTCTGTGGGGGCCAAGGGTGGTAATGGGATGTTAACGCACTAAATGAGGGCACGATTCTCCTGGAAGTCTCAATTTCTGCGAGATAACTTTCAAAGTTGTGAACTGACGGAAACAATCTCGTCTCCCAAAGAGAAGCCCAGATGAGAAAAAACAAAAAAAAAGCAGATGTAGGAAGGCCACAACATCCAGAACAACTCAGAGACATCCAAATAATGCTTTAAAAAATAAAACCTACTGCATAATTCAGACAAATTAGTCTCACTGCATTATTGCTCTTCTGCTGCCCAAAACAAGCTCTTGGCTGCCTAATGAGAAGTAACTATTTTGCTCTCAAAATTGCCATTCATCATTCTTCCTGAATTTAAAGGAAACTGAAATTTTGCAAATTAAACAAAGATATATTTGGGTAAAAATTATTTGAGAATCTTCAATGTCACTAGGATAGGACAGTTCGTTCCAAGGGACAAAAAGAGAGATGTGACATAAAAAAAACTGAGTTATGCTTAAGAAAGTCAGTAAGAAGTAAACTTCCGAGCATCTGCTCTGGGCTGGCACTAAAGCAACAGCAGCAGTAAAATAAAATATCAATTAAATGTGGTTCAATGTTTTATATCAGAATTCATCAGGAAAGAGAAAAGATTCATCAGATTCATCATTCCTTCTTCTGCCCTTGACATTTTTTTCACCTGAAATAGCCAAAGTTTTTGCAATTGAAGAAATAAAAAATATTCTGAACCTGAATTGTGTGAGGAGAGGAGTGCTGTCATTCTTGCACCTTGGTTAGGCTTTGGAGGAAAGCCACGCTCCTCACGCTACAGCGCGTTTTCTTCTCTTTATGAAGAATAGAAGGCAATTCCTCATGGCAGTCATGTGCTTGCAATGCATCATGAACCAAAGGTCTGCTGAAGATCATCTTTTCCAGGGCAACACAAGTCTCAGGTACCCAGACAGAAATTCCCATAAACATTTGTGGCATCTTTACAGCCAAAATGTTTATGCTTGGGTCAAATGTTTTAGCCTTTGGACAGATGAATAAATAAACAACATTTCTGGATGTAAGATGAATGTTCACTTTTTTCCTAAAAGAAAAGATTTCCACACAAATTACATACTTCTAAAAAGTAAACAAAGCCTTAAACGAACAGCCTTGACAATATATTTATCAAAGAAGAATTGTTTGTGTGAAAATACTTTCTATAGCAAAACACACATGCGAGCAGCAGACCAGTTTCTTCCAAAGTACAGCTCAAACTACATGAACCTGCACTTGGAAGTGCTGCTCTGATTTAGAACATTATTTCTGGACATCGTGAAAGAAAGTAAATTCCACTGTTGTGAAGCGGAACTTCCTCAGAGAGAGCTTCAGCAAACTGATGCAAGATTTCTGCCATCCTCCTGTGTCCCCAGTTTGCTGGGAGGTGCAGATAGCAGCCCATGCTTCTTTCCTAAAAAACTCCTCAGAGCTCCATTTTACAATATTGAACTTTTAGGGATTGTGCTTACATTTAATAAAAATCCATTAACTTAGATACCAAGAGCTACTGCAGCTGCTATTCAACTATACACTTCACAGGGGTATCTAAAATTTCCATGTAAAACTGTTTTTTGCCAAACCCATGGAATTCCCATCACGGGTTATCCAGTGCCAAAGTCAGCCTAAACGGAAACTGTAACTATCAAATGCAATTGAAAAAAGAAAGATAAAAGGAAAAGGCTTTGTACTGATGCTCTTTCCAGGATCCTCAAGAAAAATGAATGAAATTCATAGTCTTCTGGCACTTGCAACAGCTCTAACCTGAAACCGTCATGCTTGTTAGAGCCTTGCCAAGAATATTTTCAGGTTTTGACTGAGCAATCCACCTGAAACAAATGCTGAATCCTCCCAGACGTTAACTCTAACGCTTTACCATTTCTACATGCTGAGAACACATACATTATACTCTGACTCAGGGCTGCTGTCATGACATATGGAAGTTCTTAACTTCCCAAGATCTAAAGTAGATGGACATGGTTTATACTTCTGCAAAACTCCTTTAAATGACACATTTTAACATTTTTGTGTTTCTGAACAAAAAAACCAAAACATGCAGAGCAAAAATGGGATTATGAACCAGAGTCATTAAAATGCCAGGCGTAATACATCTCAAAGGGGAAAAAGAAACAATCTGGAATTGCAACACTGACCTCACCTCATTTGTTTTGAACCTTTCTGATATTTAGCCTTGCCCAAGAATAAATCTGTAACAAAATTATAAGCAGTGTAGTTTTGCTTTTAGATCTACTGTAATACATCAACTCCTTCAGAAAGAACAAAATCTGTGTTGAAAAGTTGAGCTCAGTACAGTGAAAAGTGGAATGGACGTGAAGAAATCTCGAAGAATCAGGTGGCTGCTTTCCATCCGGGGGTCAGCACACTCGATGGGGCTGTCTTAGACGAGCAGGGAGGGCGATGGGTGCTGGGGGAGCATCCCAGGCCCTAGGGAAGGGGAGGAGAGGCAAGAGCAGCCGGACTGCCTGCTGCCTCTGTGCCCTCCCGAGCCGGAGACCAACGCTGGCACTCGGCTGGTGACTTTGCAGCCTTGTCAGAGAGTTTATCCCTGACAGCCATTTCCCTCCTCCCCCAAGAGAAAGCTTTCCCCAACGTTTAACCTGAATTTTCTTGGTTGAAATTGAAGTCCATTCATTTGTATCCACTCTACCGATGCCAAGGAGGACAGACTAGCCCCAGGAGCATTTATGCATCCCTTACGGCTGCAGCCTGGTCCTGTACCACTGCTCCTCTTAGGCAAGAGTAAACTTAGCTCATCCAGCCCCCGTTCATTGATCATAGGCTTCGGAAACATGACCTCTCCCACTCCTGCCCTCTGGACTTGCTCCAGTTTCTCCAGACCCTCTCGAAATGCGTCATCTGCCGTACCCCAGCTGAGGCAGTATCCATGTGGAGCAGGACGGAAGGATTACTTCACATTTCTCACCGGCTATACGCCTGTTTATACAAGCCAGTGGGATGTTTGCTTTTTTGCAGCAACACGACTCTGTTGACTCACAGACAGCTTGTGACACCCTGCAACCTCCAGAGCCTGCTGCTTGGACATCCACCTCGGCAGCCACCCCTTGCCCCACGTCTGCATGGTCAACTAGTCCTGCCTCCACCAACTGCTGCAATGGGCAATTCTCTCCTCACCATAATCACACTAAATGAAAGAGTCTTGGGACACCTCTGAAAGGCTGTTGAATTGCACTTCATTAAATTAATTTTTTAAAAAAAGAAATAATTACCAGCATATGGCAGCCCCTGGCATAATGCAGACCCCATGCCACCGAGGTCTCCATCTGCCCTGTCTGCTCTGTAGGGAGGGAGGAGAGTTGATCCAGAGATGGTTTTCTGGGTGGGCTGCTGCAGAGCAGAGGGACAACCCTGGGAGAGGGAGAATTACGGAGGGTGGCTCACCAGCTCTCATCTCCCCTTCTCTGCTGTTCCCAAAGGCGAGATTGGGCTCAGCATGCCGGCAGCAAGGCTGCACAAGCAGAAAGTCCATTTCTAGCATCACCACCTTTGCAAACAAGCTTTCCTCTGTAGTTGTCTCCGCTCATCTGGAAGCAATCTAAGGCCATGATGAAATACATGCCCTACGTGCGGGGAGGTGGGAATTTAGCTTGGGGGTTCTTGCACACACACACACACACACCAGCCCTGGGAGTCAGTGCCTTGGGGTCATGCTCCCAGCTGACCCCAGGACCACATTGCGAGGAGGGCAGCAGCATGGCCACCCCCATGGACTTGCCATCCAGCCCCACAGGGATGAAGGTCTGAGGAGGAAAAAGCCTCCTTCCTCCAAGCAGGATTGCTCAAACAAGCACCACACAGGATGGGACTTTATGTTCTGCTTTGCTACATCCTCTAGCAGTTCACGGGAGATGTCCATGCAGTAAATCTAATTCAATCATGTATTTGTTTATCATACACTCCAGGAGGACCCTAGGCTATTGAATAAACATGTGGCAGCCTAAGTGGGGCTGTTTTTTCAAAATGCCTTTATGTTTTTTTTTTTTCTATGATCTGTGCAAAAAGGCATGTTTATGAGCAAATTGCAAGATCTATTTATACTATAGCTCAAGACATTTAGACAGTAGCGTCTCAGAGACTTTTGATGGAGGCGGTAAACTGGACTGGAAGTTGATCTGACAGGAAATAAAAGCTAAATTTGTTTTTGTAAAAACCAGCAGATAACACTAACAGGCTGGTATGAGCAAGGAGATGGAATCCAGATAGAGATGCTGGATGCAGCAACCTGTGTACTGCAAAAACCTCCGTCAACAGAAAGAGATTCACATTTCTAGAGCAAAAACAACAGCGTATTTCAATCAGACAGGAACAGAAGTGGAGCAGAGCTACCAAAATTCGCATCAGGATCTCATGTTTAGTGAGAGAAAATTTCGTGGTGAGCAACATAAAAAATAATAAAATAAAAGCCAAGACTAATAAATGACTTGAATCCATAGACATATTTTTTGGATGACTGGTCAGGGATGTCAGCACAATCTCCACAGTTTGTTCTAGAAGAAATCTTGATTGGGTCCATTCATACAGATCTTTATCACACATGTGAACTTCAAGCTTTACCATTGCTCCAAAAGCAAAGAGCAGATGCAACATGGAAATCAGCCAAATTAAAGATGGAAACAAATACTCCTGCGGCAGTACAGTTGTTAATGCCTCTGGAGGGGTACAACTACATTGAAATATGAAAAAATACGAATGTAGCTATTTTTTATCCTGGTAATATAGATGTCAGATAAAGAGTTCCTAGCAAGTTCATGTGACCAAGACAACTGGGGGAGGGAAAGCCCACAGCACCTGGATGACTACTATTAGACATAATGAGAAGGAAAAAACCAGCCATAAAACGTTAGCATACGGCAGCTCCCGAGCTGCCTATGTATGCAATCCATTTACAGCCCCAAACGGCTTCAAAAGAGTCTCTGGAGGCAGCAGCCTTCAGCAGACTGCCTTGCAACACCAGCTCCAGGAAGTCATCAATCAGCTCGGGGAGAGTTACGCTGAGATCTGCCCAGACGAGAGGTTATCAGCAAAAATAATGTTCCTGCCGAAAAAGGTGGAACCAAAAGTGGATGCTTGGATACCTAATCAAATTGCACCCTTCTTGTGATCAGCAGGGAAACTCAACATCCTTTGCAAGCTGGATGTCCCCAACCTTCTTCTGAAGGTCCTGTGGAGACACGGCAGTGCTGGTGGTAGCGTTTCAGCATGGCAAGATGACACACCAGCAAGAAATAAGCTAGCTCTTACATAAGCTAGGCAGTTTTAACTGGAAATGAAATGACTAACCCCCAAGTCATAAACCAAGACAACCAAATGGAGTCAGACTGAGGAACCCGCCCAACTGCTTCTGCCCCACAGGAGTTGTCCAGGAAAGAGCAAGAGAACAAAACACCTGCAGAGAGATGCTTTCCTACTACCTTCTCCCCATCACCTGTGGTTAAGGAACCTTGACCAGAGGTCTCATCCTGCTTGATAAAGAAACTATGTGCTTGAACCACCAATTCAAAGAAATGAGGGCACTGAAAGTAATACTATTGTCAGTGAGGGACTACACATCTGGATACCGGGAAGGAAATAAAATAATAGACAGCTGAGGTGTGAAGTGAAAAGGTGTGAACCCCTTCAGTCCACCTCAAACCCTGGGGGAGCTATAAAGCACATAGATAATGGGACTCCAAGCCCCTGTTGTCTGAAGTATCTGACAGCCAGGAATGCTGGCAGGAAAATCGGAGTTTTTATTTTCTGGCATAAGCGCAGTGTCTGGATCAGGGTTTCAAAGTCAAATATAGTGTCACATGACAAGGTCAGTATTTTCTCCAGCCATGAGTGTTACATTCGCTGTGATTTCACCCATACCAAGTCTCAGTGATGGACTGCGGGGTCGTATCTAACTGGCAGCAACTACCAAGGTCGTGTGGGGTCCCTATCTAGAAATAGCTCCCCCAAAGCTGGCTAGCTGCCACCTGACGAAGCTGCGGTTAGAAAAGCAGCCCACTGTGGTGTTGAGGTAAGGGGAACATTTTTCCTTTTGGCCATCAATGACCGTTACATCCACAGACTGACAACCTTTGGAGTATTATAGGAGTAAAAACTATACGTGGTAACTGTACTTGAGCAAACACAAGAAAAAAAATGGGCATTTAAACCAAAAAAAAGTCTACAGCAAATTTTTATGAATTTAGACCATTTGAAAACATAAAGAAACCATCAGCATTTACTATTGCCCAAATCTTTATAAAAGAGATATTTCTCTTTTATAAAAGAGATATGTTCATATCCTTCAGGAATGTTGCCATAATGTGGAACAGTATTTTTCATATATTCTTACTACAGGTTTAGTTGCTAAACAAAGGGAAACCTATTAATTTTTCATATGGAAAAGATATGTAGGTCTTCTAATGTTGAAGGCTGCATTCATTTCCAGTATGTGAAAGATGAGTAATAAAAAAATGATTTTTCACAAGAACAGTAGTAGCTTAATTTAGCCATTTTGCAGGTCCCAGCAAATGATAAAGATATCCTACATTGTCTTTTATACCTCTACAAACACATAAGAACTAAACGTATTCTAGCCATGATGGATAAGAACACTAAATGAGCAAATTTGTTGGAAATCTGTCTTCAGAGGATGAGTACAGGTGTTGCACATCTGTTTGTGCACCTAGTGGTAAATATTTGAAAGTGCTCAGGAAAATAAAGGAAAAGGAGACCTTAAACAGGAAGGGAAAGTACAAAAGGGGTCAGCAACGGGTTAGCAAGGAATCTTGCTAGCAAGGTGAAAATGAAAACACCCAAAAAAATCCACACTAAGAAATGAAAATTCAACTGACTTATTTCACTGAAAGAAAATTAGACATTTTCTTTGGAGGCTCTGGGAAGCAGGAGGCTCTGTGGCTTCAAGTCACAGTGTCTCATTGGATATGTTTTTCTTATTTTCACTTCTCCTTCAGTGTTCTCACCACTTGTCCTGCTTGTACTATGATGTGCGATACGATCTGCAACGCCGTTGACCAGCCATTTTGGGCCAATTTCCTTACAAGCTGATTTCAGATCAGTTGCAGATGGCTAGATTTTTGTGCCAGTGATGTTGAGCGTTTGAAATTGTTTTATCATCCAGATGATTACTTTGCTTCTGTGGAAGGAAAAACTCCATCTATTCCATTTCATCAGAAAGCATGAACACATTAGAATATTTTTGTCAATATAGATCCTGTAAAGTTACATATCTATGAAAATATATGAAACTATGCTATAATATGCTATTATAGCATTTCTAAGCCATTTATGGAGGGTGAAGATTTTGCAAAAAAACTAATGTTAACTGTAATGTGTGAACCCAAAGAGAGATCATAAATAATATTAATATTTTAAAATATAAACAATTTTATATTTATAATCTCTCTACTCTGTTGTAATAACTGTTTGATAAAATATCCATTTTTCTGACTGCTAATCAGCTGTTTTTAATGATAAGAGATTACCCAGCTGATTCTTACACCACCACTCATAGCAAGGTTGGAACATGGTCTTCCTTCTCTTTTCAGATCTGAAAATCTGAGCTGCAGATTGCATGTTTTATACAAGAAGCCTGTTCCCAGAAAAATGCTTTCCAAGTATACATTTTATTTAAAATGTTCTTTTATTGCTTGGAGTTGTCTGTCTCCTTACCTGTTGCCTGTTTTCATTTTGTGAGGTTTCACTGAACCCCACAGAGTTGGCTCTTTCACGCTTTTGGCAGGGATTGTCATACTCTTACCTTAATGGCCCAACACAAATCTCTTCAGATTTACTGGGTTTGAGACTAAATTTTAATAGAAATGCTAGGGGTACCATATCCATGTCAGGCATACTATCTGACTCTACAGCACAGAAAATATCACAATTTTATTTCTTTTCTGTGAGAAGGATATTCCTAGTCTAAGCACATAGCACAGATTTGCCTTTAGCCAGAACACTATTTCTTAAAATGAGTCATCCATGAAAACAGATAGGTTTAAATTACAGAAAAATGCTTTGCAAACTAACCAGTGTTGCAAAAACAGAAATAGCTTAGGAGACCTGGAGAGACTCCAGTTCCACAGCATTCATCCACTCCCCCAGTCATTCAATCTTCCTGTCATCCTGCCTCCTTTTGGGAAATTGTTAAGTTTTGGTTAATGCAAGACTAAAAATCTATCCAGAAATGGATGTGTTAATAGGAAGTACAAAACAAGTCATTCTTTCTTCTTTTATCATTTCCAATAGGAAGAGCCATGTTGTAGAGGCTGTACTGAACTTTGTCTCACAGTCTCTACCATGACTTTTGTTACATACACAAATTTGGGACAGCATATTTTAGTAACAGATAACCACAGAGCATCTCATCCAACGCATTCCCTCGCCTGTTCATGGAAAGAGCTGACTGCAGCGCAGCACAGTGTTTCTGTCTGTGGTTTTGATGAGCTGAATCCAAGACCAAAGGTTTTCTGTTCCGTCTGGGGTCGTAAAAGTCAGAGCCTGTCCTGGAAGTACAGGCATTTTAGATCAAGAAGGAAACTCCTTCAGCAATTGCAGAAGAGCCTGGATTATTCTGCAGCACATAAGGCTTAGACTGTGCATTTTTCAAAACCTTTCCTGCCGTGAACACACTGCAAACCCGACTCATCTATTTCAAGCATGAATTTCTTTCTGCCTCCTGCTTGCGGAGGTCTGCTGAGGGACAGGAGCTGAAGCAGAGCTAAATTCCCGACCCCTCGTCTCCTCACCAGCCAGCACAGCCAGCCAGGGCCACAGGAGACTGCTCATCCCAGCCACCACCCAGGACCCATGCTACATTGCAGCCTGCATATAATTATTTGGAGAAGCGGATTTTGCAAAACAGGGTAGCCCCATGACTTCAAAGATATTTGCAGGAAAAACCCTGTGATGTAGGCACTTCTTTGCAGAACTGTGAACCCTAAATCATAACACTTATCATGAGTCAACGTCTGTCAACACACGCTGCTAATGGCCTGAAGGCTGTGCCAAGGAGAGCACTACGCTGTGCGCGTCCTGGTCTACCTTCTTCTGAAAAGCTTCTGCTGGCCACCGTTCCCCCAGTCCTCTCCTGGCAGACAGGTCTCAGCCCAATAGTAACTAAAGCGAAGTGTGCTCATGGGAAGGAGAGGATAGAAAACACGGGGGAAACTATTTGGATGACAACAAAAAGCAGCTCAAATGGTAACTTCCCTGCCAGGAGGACTCCTGACTTCCCTCCTGACCTCCTGGGCCAGAAGAAAGCTCTGCGCCGCAGCGGGGGCTGGCAGGACTGTCTGGGATCTGACCCTCTGAGGCTTTTCTTACCTTCCTTTCCTAATAATGTTAAAGTAGATCTTAGCTCAACAGCTTCTCTCTTTCTTATGTTTGGCAGCACGGTTCAGAGCAGAGACCAGCGGCAGCCCTGAGGAGCCATTTGCTGTGGCCTGTTACAAAGGATTGCTCCACTGCAGATAAGCATGGAAAGGCACACACCACTTCCAAAATTCAACTTTTACAGCTGGAGTATCTATGTATCTTTCAGATACCTTCATAAGTGTCTAACATTTCAAAATGCTGAAAGCATCTGGTCTTGGCATTAATTTTTGGCGGGATGTTGGATGAGGATGTAAATACTAACAATATGGAATATACAGGTAGCTTTGGGTGGAGATTTTTAACATCTTCAAGGTTAACCTGATGAACGTTTTTGGAATATTTTAATGAATCAAGTACACATTAAAAGAGTTTATTTTGTCCATCTTTCTTTGTTCAACTCAAAATACTCCCACCAAAGCTGCAGTTATTTTATTTAAACAGAATTAGAAGGCATATGGGAAGGAAAATCTGTAACCATTTTTATGTTAAATGAAGTGCATTAACTGTTGGACACCTGTACTTGCATTTCCTTTCTCCAAATACAGTTTGTTAACACCTAAAGAACTTCACAATATTTCTCCTTGGCACTGAATACAGACTCATTGTTTGCATCTACCACTTCTTCTTCCTCTCTCCCTTCCTCCTTCCCTCTCCTCCTCTCCAAAAACGTTTAACCGAACAATCGCACCCAGCTCAAGCGCTGTCAGCTTTTCCAGGCGTTTGGCTGCCAGGCTTTCCGGGGCTTTTGCCTGCCACTAAGTAATGGCTGTGGATGGGACCTCAGCTTTGAAATCAGGCAGCCTGTACAGCAATACTTGCAGTTTCCAATGGGAAACTTCTGTTCTTCTTTCCCATTATTCTTTTTCCTTATGGACTGTGTTTGTGTGGCAAGGTTTTGGTAGCGGTGGGGTCACAAGGGTGGCTTCTCTGAGAAGCTGATAGAAGCTTCCCCTATGTCTGATAGAGCCAATGCCAGCCGGCTCCAAGACGGAACCGGACCTGCCGCTGGCCAAGACAACTGCATCTGGAGAGAGGAGTGAGAATATGTAAGTGAAACAGCTTTGCAGACACCAAGGTCAGTGAAGAAGGAGGGGAGGAGGGGCTCCAGGCGCTGGAGCAGAGATTCTCCTGCAGCCCCTGGAGCTCTACGACGAAGCAGATACCCACCTGCAGCCCATGGAGGACCCCAGGCTGGAGCAGGTGGATGCCCAAAGGAGGTTGTGACCCCATGGGAAGCCCAAATTGGAGCAAGGCCCTGGCAGGACCTGTGGCCCCGTGGGGGACCCATGCTGGAGCAGTCTGTTCCTGAAGGACAGCAGCCCGTGGAAGGGACCCAGGCTGGAGCGGGTCATGAAGCACTGTAGCCCATGGGAAGGACTCACATTGGAGAAGTTCATGGAGAACTGTCTCCCATGGGAGGGACCCCACACTGGCATAAGAGTGGGGTAAGAGCAGGGGAAGAGTGTGAGGAGTCCTCCCCCTGAGGAGGAAGGAGCAGCAGACGTAACATGTGATGAACTGACCACAACCCCCATTCCCCGTCTCCCTGCACCACTGGGAGGGGAGGAGGTGGAAAAGTCAGGAATAAAGTTGAGCCCGGGAAGAAGGGAGGAGTGGGGGGAAGGTGTTTTAAGATTTAGTTTTTATTTTCTCATTATCCTACTCTGATTTTATTGGCAATAAATGAAACTAATTTTCCCCCAGTTGAGTCTGTTTTGCCCATGGCGGTAATTGCTGGGTGATCCCTCCCTGCCCTTACCTCGACCCAAGAACTTTTCATTGTATTTCCTCTCCCCGGCCCCGCTGAGGAGGGGAGCGACAGAGCGGCTTTGGGGGGCACCTGGCGCCCAGCCAGGCCCGGCCCACCACACCTTCCTTCTTCCCGTGCTCTCACGCTCGCGGCTGAGGGAAGTATAAACAGAGTCTCACCATGCCACAAAACACATGGCAGCGCTTCGGGAAGTTTGACAAAGTGGAATACATGTTTAGATTTCCTGACTCGGGAGACAATGCAGAAAAGAGGGTTCTGGCAAGCTTCCCGGAGATGGGGTGCAATTGCTTCGCTCTGCGATGCACAGTAGGGGTGTTACAGGCACTTTGAACATTTACAGAGCACCGGTTCACGAAGGACAAATCATTTTTTAATCTTTGTGTTGTAATTAAATGCAACTTAGTGGAGTTTCTGCATATGAGAAAGCTGACTGGAAAGAAATCAGATTGCTGTGAACTAAAAAGAAATTATAACGTGACACTGCACAGTGTGTATGGCACAGCTCCTCTCAAAGTACCTCTCAAATTTTGTTGCTTCTTCCTCCTCCGACTTCTTTAGGAAAGATGTGCCGCTTCATCATTTTCTCTTCTGTGTGATGACTCATTTCCTGCACACATGGCATTTGGGACAATTCACAAAATTTCACCAGGTCCACAGATCCTGGGGAAAACCGACTGGAATTTCCAGGTGATATTTGTGCACATTGCTATGAAAATGATCTGATCTATATTTATGGCCATAAGAATAACCTGGCTTGTATATCCAATTTTAGTGGCAGCCGCCTAAATATATTTGAATCTTTCCTGACTTTATTGTAGTCTTTGGTCCCCGGCTTGCCTTCTCTACAGTGTGTTGTCTTTTGAGCATCCATGGCTTCCCCACCCACAGCTCCTTCTAACCTCCCTCTCCTCTGTCACTGAGCTGCCTTCTCGTTCCCCTCCGTGCCCACAAAGCCCCCGACAGGCAGATCTCATCATCCCCAGGCCTCTTCTGGGTCAAACTCTTGCAATTCCCCCATGATTCTGTCCCCGAGGCAAGTTAGGTAGATGCAGCTGGAAATTATGCTAAGAAATTCCAAATTCTTACAATTTTTAAAAGTAGATTTTTCATTTCAAAATTTAGATCACTGTTTACAAGGTGAGTTTGAACATGTTAAAAGCATCATTATGTACAGTACACATTAACTGCAGTGATCGGGTTTAGGCTTCATCAATTTGCAGTTTTATTATTGTGATTCAACAGACCGAGATTTTTAAACCCAGGAAGCTAATGTTTTCTGAAAGGCTGAACAACTAGTACAAGGGGTCCAGCGCACCGAAACTGATCTCTCAAATTCAAAGAAGCTCTTGTGTAAAAGCTATGCTTGCTTTTTTTTTTTTGGCGGGGGGGGAAGCAAATCACAGAAACCTTAAATTAAGCTGTGAAAACATTTCATAAACATATTTTTGTCTCATAGCAGTTATCAGTAGTTTGTATAGAAATCTCAAGGCACAAAGCACGCTTCTGCCCCTAAGGCACTCGGCTTCCCCTTGCTCTGTGTGCATTGCCTCGAGTCTAGAGCAGGCAACTCGCCCTTGAAATGTCAGCAAAATCATGAACATCATCATAATAATATCAAAATATTCTAGTTGATCTTTTTTGGCTCATGGCCAGAAAACAAACAAACAAACAAACAAACAAACATAAACTGTTTAGAGAATACGGCAGGATTTTTTTCCTTGCATGTGCAATCACATATATTACACCCAGCAGATATGACAAATAAAAATCATTGGTAATGGATAAAATCTTAAGAAAAACCAAACTTGTTTCAGACACATCTCAGCTAAATAAAAGACAGCTTCAAAAGAAAGCTCCGCTATACTACAGTGGTGCTAGGTTTCTTTATTATTTAAAGGCAGTCTGTCAGCATAGGAAACCTTCAAGGGAATAATAAGGCAATTCAAATGGATATGAGAAAGCCGGGACATACAGAACATGAGACAGCTTATTCAGAAATAACCTGTTCAAATATGTACGTTCTAACTTACATCCCAGGCACCTTCAAGCAATCTTGCTGCATTCTACTAGATCATGTTATCTGTACAAATCTAGGTAGACAAACATTTTAATTCATAAAATCACAGCATTGATTAAGGTCATGAAGGGTGTGCAAATACAATTCACAGAGAAAAATCAAGTTCTTCCCCCCAAAAAAACAGAAAAAAGATTTCCTTTAGGGAAAAGTTTTTAGGAAGCAGTAAATACATCTGAGAAAGGCAAGGTTATCTGGGAGTTCTAATTTTTTCCAAATATTTATGCCAGGTGCTAAAAAGCAGCATTGCGCTTGCTTAAAACTATTTGGACAAGCAGGCTTACAGCTTTCCTCTCTGTGTAAACAGTATAGCAGCATTCTAAACAGATTAATAGTGGTATCTGTTCAAGTCAAATATTTATGTAAGCGAGATGAGTGGAAAAGGTAGTCTAAGGAGAGTATTTCAACCGCAAATTCTAAAAAGTACTGAAGTATCCTGCCTGCATGCAAACATCCCACCTTGACCAAACCACGTTTAAAATGAAGAGGTTTCGTGACCTCATCCGTTGTTTCCGGTGACCTAAGAAAGATTTTCTCTCCCTTTCAGAGCTCTCAGAGATATTTATACTTGTGCTAACCATCACAGCGGAGAGGTACCAGTAGAGAAGGAAAGCCAGAGTGCAATGGCCACGTGCTACACTGGGGAGGGGTCACAGATTCTCTCCGGTCTCAGTGTGGTTTTGTTCTACAATTACGAACGAACAGCTAATGCTCCGATTGTCTCACCCGCAGCCAGGTGGAAGGGAAAGCGGGAGAGGAGAGACGGGCACCCCTCTGCTGCCTC
>NW_010543980.1:21320-23713 GCF_000687285.1 Phaethon lepturus | reverse complement strand
GTAATGCGTACAAGTTACTCCTGGGGAGATTTTGATTGGACACAAGAGGAAAATTTTTCACAAAGAGAACAATCAGCCCTTGGAACAATCTCCCCAGGGATGTGGTAGATTCCCCAACATTGGACACTTAAGATTCATCTGGCCATGGTTCTGGACCATCTTGTCTAGACCGTGGTTTTGTCATGAAAGGTTGTACCAGATATATCTGAGGTCCCTTTCAACCTGGTATGCTATGATTCTGTAAAGGAGAAACAAAGGCTGGTGTGTTTTTTGTTGTTTTGGTTTTTTTGGTTTTTTTTTGAGTATTTTTTTTTACTACTTACAGATGGGGCACTGAAAAGGTCTGTTTTAGCTTGACTTTCAAACAGGCCATCAGCTGGCAGCACACTTTGTCGGGGAACAGGCTTCGGTGGTTCTAAGGAAAAAGAGACATACTGCTATAATCACTTACTAGCTTTAACAAGTACTCAGCACTGCTTGTGTAGCAGCCTCAAAGCTTATCTAATTAGATACACAAAAACCCCACATCGAAGTTGCTTTGAGTGACCTCAGTTTTATCTTGTGCTTGTCCCTCACTACACTTAAGCTAGATGGGACTTCTAACATTGTACAGACCTAATTTACCTCATTCTAGTGAGGTAGTTTAAGCACTAGGTGTCAGTGTTTGGCCACTGACATTGATCAATTCTGTAAAATTATTAGGGAAGACAGTCCTACAAGCCTCCGTTTCAATAACCATTAAATCAAGTATTTAGTTCTATCAGAAAAGACTAGTGATCAGTTATCCCAACTGCTGAGCAGCTCTCTAAGCAGAAGGAAAAACAAAGACTTTACTAGTCGTTTTGGCAGGCAGCTTGCTAGCTTCCATGTCATTGTGATCTGTACTGTTTTGAGAAATGCCTACTGTACTACTAAAAGCTCCAGAAGTACCTGAAAGGCTTTGCTGCTCTCCTCTCCTTGCTGGTACTGCAGGTGGCTTTGTCAGCTGGAAGTCCTTGAACATTTCCTTGACATCCTTTATCTCCTTATCACCAAGTGGATCCAGAGCGATGAAAGCATCACTCTCTTTCTTGGATAACTCCTTCTGAGGTGCAGTTCTAGGTGGTGGCTGAGGTGGGCTAGTTGTTGACATTGAGGGCAGTACAGATGGTGTCTGAGCAGGTAGTGTTGAAGATGGGAACACACTACTCTGGAAGGGATTTACAGCACTGGATGGCTGCACCCATGAACTAGATGGAACTTGTGCTGGCTGGGCCCAGAGACCAGAGGTCTGAGGAGCTACTGGACCAAAAGATGCAGCCTGGCTCCAGCTTGGCACTGCTTGAGTACCAAAGGCAAGTGATTGAGTAAACCCTGTGGACTGAGCAGGCATCATAGACCCAGGAAAGACTGATGCAGCCTGAGTGAAGGCAGGTGTCTGTGCACTCCATGGTGATGAAGTTACTGGCAAGCCACCTGTGGGGGGAAGATTGCACTTCAATGATCTTAAGACCTCGAACAGGAGTGGATAAATTCCACTGAGGGTACCAGCAAAACATTTTTCATGTGCTGTTTGCAAAAATCTGTTGATTTACACTTAAAAATCAAGTCATTTTCAGGGGAGAGAAAGGTGTTAACATTTTTAAATTTGCTCCAGTCCTGGAAGAACAGAATTGAGGTCAATGTAACAGAAGGAGGAACATACTTAGTCTTAGCACAGAAGTGGTAGATGCATTTGCCATATAATATTTACACAAAAGTAACTAAGACTTTGCAGCAGTGATATCCAAGCCTCCAAAGTTGTGCTTGGCTCACTTGAACCTTGTGTACCTAAAGCAGCAATACGCTGTCAAAGTTTAAGCAAAAAACTTAGTTTAGGGCAGACAGCACATGAATTAAAGGACATGGCACTACACATGAAGTAAAAAAAAACCCCTGTTTTGGTGTTAGCATACATCCTAGATATCTTATATACGCTTAGACTGGAGCAAGAGCTTCACTTTGTGAACTAACCTAAACCAGCCAATGGAGATGCTGTCGTAGAAGTTGTTTTGAAGAGGTCCAGTGGACTAGTTGGCACAGGTCCTGTTTGTGCCACTGAGGTCAAGCTAAGGCTCTCTGTAGTCGGCACAAAGAAGTCTGGGCCAAAGAAGTCATTTGATGCAGTCTAAAAAGAAGAAACCTTCATGAGATGGCATGGCAGAATACATGCTAGCATGATCAAGACTCCCTAGTCCAGATCTACAAGCTTTTATTTCAGCTAGAGCAGAGAGCTTTGATCTATCCTTTAAAGACCAAGCATAACTGAGATGCTAGGCATTAAGTGGGTATAATATATAGCAGTCACAAGTCAACAGCAGAAGAATAAGACTTAAGTGACTGAATTAATTGCTATCATAATGGGCTTCCCTCTG
>NW_010543980.1:572-21289 GCF_000687285.1 Phaethon lepturus | reverse complement strand
ATTCCTGCTCAGTCTCCAGGCAGCAACAGAGTTTTGCATCATTTTAGTCCAAGACAAATGCAGCTGTCCCAGAGCCACCCTGTGTCTAATCAGGCAAGTCATTGAGATTGCCCTCATTAGGCAGGTACTGAGATACTACATAGGTTCCTGTAAGCTAGTAACTCATTGTTGTGAGACCAAAGTCAGATGGCCATACAACTACCATAAAAGGTTCTGGCATTATATCAAATGTCAATATACATAGCAGTATACTTACCAGACCTTTACAGACGTATGGCAGCATTAAGGAAGAGAGTATATAATTTATTGACCATAGGTACTATGAAGCATTCCTGAATGTTAAAATGTAATATGGCTACAGAGAGGTTAGAGTAAACATAGCAGATAGAAGAGAATTAGATGTGCTGTGTAGTCAGTTACACAGTATGAAGGAAGAAAAGCTTCTTTCACCCAGCTTCTCTAAGTAAGCGCATGCATATCACCATTAATTACTTGAGCATTGTTCACCTTGACAGACCTCCTTCCTCTTCCTGGCTTGGTACTTTGTGGTGGTGGGCTAATTGTTATAGACTCATGTGACATAAGCTGGATATTGCTTTCAGAATCCAGCTTTACTCCATTCTGCAGAGATACTCCTTTGGAAGGACCTTCCACAAACTGGTTTGACAGGCCTTCAAGAAAGCCATTCTGTTCTCTCTCTGGTACCCCATTTGGAGTTCTTGCTGCAGGCGACTTACTCTCAAGTGGCCACTGGCTTGTTAGTGCTTCTCCTTTTCCCCATAAAAGGTTCTGGCATTATATCAAATGTCAATATACATAGCAGTATACTTACCAGACCTTTACAGACGTATGGCAGCATTAAGGAAGAGAGTATATAATTTATTGACCATAGGTACTATGAAGCATTCCTGAATGTTAAAATGTAATATGGCTACAGAGAGGTTAGAGTAAACATAGCAGATAGAAGAGAATTAGATGTGCTGTGTAGTCAGTTACACAGTATGAAGGAAGAAAAGCTTCTTTCACCCAGCTTCTCTAAGTAAGCGCATGCATATCACCATTAATTACTTGAGCATTGTTCACCTTGACAGACCTCCTTCCTCTTCCTGGCTTGGTACTTTGTGGTGGTGGGCTAATTGTTATAGACTCATGTGACATAAGCTGGATATTGCTTTCAGAATCCAGCTTTACTCCATTCTGCAGAGATACTCCTTTGGAAGGACCTTCCACAAACTGGTTTGACAGGGCTTCAAGAAAGCCATTCTGTTCTCTCTCTGGTACCCCATTTGGAGTTCTTGCTGCAGGCAACTTACTCTCAAATGGCCACTGGCTTGTTAGTGCTTCTCGTTTGCCAGTTCTATTAGAAATCTGGTCAAACTGTTTACCAAAGTAGTCAATATCACCATTTGAAGCACCATTACCCACCGGTGTCAAGGTACTCAGACTTTCCTTCTTCTGATCAGCAGATTTTAGAGAATCAAATGAAGGCAGTGCAGATTGGTCCGGCTGTGCGAAAGGATCATCACTGAAAGGGTCTGGATTAGGTGTGGGAAAGAAGCTGAGATTGGTAGAGAAAGAACTCTCAGACAAGAAGGGTGGCTGTGGCTTTGGTTGTGGAAGAGAGGTTGTGATGCCATTCAAGAAGAGGTCCTCTTTTGTAAAAGTCTGTTTGGTCTCAATTTCAGAATTTAGATCCACTAACAGAATCTCTTTAGCTTCCTATTTGTTCAGAAAGAAAAATAAAGTTAGTTTTATGTAGGACTTGCTGCATAGTACACAAGCTCAAGGAAAACAGCTGCGAAAGGAGAGATCCTAGTATCCAGTACATTATACTAATAAGTATTCAGTGTCACAATGAAGTTGCACTAAAGTTTCATTTTATAAGCCATTAAGGCAAGCACTGCTGTGGTCAAATCATAGCTACTACTTAGTGTCAGAAACTCAATGTTAAAAGCACCTGTTTTAAGATCCCTTAGTTAAATATCAGATGCTTATTCTACAGCCTAGACACTGTAGAGTCATTAAGCACTAGTTACACCTATGGTTTCACTTGAGTCAAGAACCCGTTTGATTTCTAGTCCTTTGTTTTGATAAGCTGTGAAATCATACTGCCTTAGTGTGACATCAAGTTGCAGTCTCAGCTTCAGACTGAGATTAGAGAGCTATTTGCTGGTGGAAGATGTTAACATGTTACCTTTCCACCAAGCAGGCAGTAGAAGGGTAAGACTTGGGCACTAGCTGGATTGACAACACCAATTGTGTCATGGCAGATAGTGACTTACAGTGCCAGAATAAACTAGTAGGATTTTTGGTGTTATACTGAGTTGTGACAAGGTTTATGCACACTTTTGTGGAGTTAGGCCACATCTTGAGCTAGGGCTACTCAACTAGAATGGCCAGAAGTCTACTCTCAGGGACTGACTTAAGGATTCACTTGTCCATAAAATGAGCTTCAGATTTAAAGGTCTTTAAGAGCATTTCAGTAATAGCTCTGGTAACAGCAGAGGCATGTACTGCTAGTACATGTTTCTAAGACATCTGACTGGAGAGGTGGGCCCGTGCAAGGCTCATGAAGTTCAACAACACCAAATGCAATCCCAGACATGGACACAGGCTGAGCAATGAGTGGATCAAGAGCAGCCCTGTGGATAAGCACTTGGGAGTACTGGTGGATGGAAAACTGAATGAGCCAGCAATGTGTACTCACAGTCCAGAAAGCCAATCACATCCTGGGCTGCATCCAAAGCAGCATGGCCAGCAGGTTGAGGGAGGCGATTCTACCCCTCTACTCTGCTCTTGAGACGCTGCCTAGAGCTCAGCTCTGGGGCCCCCAGCATAAGTCAGACATGGACCTGCTTGAACAGGTCCAGAGGGCTATGAAGATGATCAGAGGGCTGGAGCACTTCTATGAGGACAGGTTGAGACAGTTGGGATTATTTAGCATAAAGAGAAGGCTCTGGGGAGATTTTACAGCAGCCTTGCAGTACTTACTTAAAGAGGCCCAACAGAAAAGATGGGGAGTGACTCTATCAGAGAATGTAATAGGGCAAGGGGTAATAATTTTAAACTGAAAGACAGTAGATTTAGATTAAATATTCAGAAAAAAAATTTCTTTACTGTGAGGGTGGTGAGCACTGGAACATGTTGCCCAGAGAGTCTGTGGATGCCCCATCCCCAAAGCCAGGTTGGATGGGGCTGAGCAACCTGACTTAGTGAAAGGTGTCTCTGCCCATGACAGGGGGTGGAACTAGATTATATTTAAGGTCCCTTCCAACTCCAACCATTCTGATTCTACAACAAACAATACAGGATTATACATCACAGTTTCAAGTGAACTCTGCTGGATAAGAATGACATTAGCTACTCTAGTTAGCAAGTAGATATTACTATAGACTAATATACTATTATATAATATTATATAATACACTGATGATAGCTAGACAGATGTCTCAGTGAAACCAGAAACCATGACTAAATGTAAATACAGATCTTATTACTAGGACTAAGTTAGATCTCAAAGCAAGGACCATGACAACTAAGCTAGATTCTACTTACTGTGGGACTGCTCATATCAGGCGGTGTTGACATATCCCCAAACAAGTCCATCTGGTCAACTCCCTTAAAGTCAGAGATATAGAAAGAATTGGTATACGTTAGAGTTCTTGCAAGAGCAAGAATCAAGCATTATGCAGATCTACCATAAACACATCTATAAATACTGCGTTTCCCACACAATGTGGAAGCAGTAATTTATGAGCTTCTTAATGGCATCAGCATAAAGCTCTAAAATTTAACCTACCAGTTTTGTTTTGTCAGCTTGATCAGCAGGTAGTGCTTCACTACCATTCTGCAATAGATAGATAACAGTGTCAGCAATAATTGGAATATCAAAACTTGCCTTAAGCAAAGGACTTGGAGGTTTCAAAGAGCAAGTGATGGAAAGAGAAAATATGAGGGAGATCACTACTTAGTTCTGTAGGCCCTTTTACTCCCATTTCAATGTAATTGGGCATCTGATATTACTTCCATAATGCTGGCAGTGTAAAGAACAAAGCTAGTTGTGCAGCAGCAGTACCTAATTGAGTAGGGCTCAGTTGGAGTGACTTACCTGAGTCTTACTTGCTTCTTCACTCTGAAGAAGAAAAGAAGGCTTTTAGTACCTAGGCATCATGTAGAAATATCCAAAGCCTCTCACTTTGTAGATCTTACTAGATCTAGGAGGTAATCAAACTGCTGGTACAACTAACAACCAATAGCTTCAAGTGATCCTGGATTTAGACAGACCTCAGTGTCAAGTCTTACAAGTTTTCAAAAGTGAAACCAAAGCTGAAGCAAGCTTTATTTCTATGCAGACTAATACAGTTCCTGAAGTTTTACTTGCCTTTTTCTTGCATTCTTCTTCCTCCTTCTTCTTCATATTATATATTAGTTGGAAGAGGTCCTTAAGATCAACAACTAGAGGCTCAGCCTGAAAAAAGAATGTAGATTTTAGGCCATGTACTACTTCACAACTTGCTTCAGTAGAAGTCCATGGAGCAGCAAGCCAAACTTTCCTAAATGGTGCAACAGTAAGGTTGAGATAACAGGAAAAGCAAGAGTTTAAGGACTGTCTGGTCTCCACACAAGAGAGCTTATGCAGAATCCAAGGGTAATGGGGCACAACCAGCTTAGAACTGTTAACTCCACAGAGAAAGTGTCTGTATTTGTGCTAAGCCTGCTATGTTTTTGCTAAAAAGCCTGTAGCACAAGATTTCATAAGTGCATGGCAAGTCCTAATCATACTTCCTCAAAAGTGCAAAGTTTGTCCAAGCTCTCTGGTAATGTTATGAGAGGAAAAACATTTTCCATCCATCTGTTTTCTACCAGCTCCAACACTGAACCTGCAGAAAGCCTCTATAGCTAATACTATATTTATTTTAAACTGGATGCAAATAGTAAATCAGCAAGGCAAGCATAAGGTAAGATTATCGTCACCTCAAATGTGTAGAGCAGACACCAGCTTTAAGTGGTAACTGTACCAGGATGAGAGTTTAGTATTAATTAGAAAGGCATTGCATTCCCTGCACACCCATTAGTGGTTGCTGAGATGGTGGCAGGTTCAGCTATATTGATTTGGAACTTTTGCTTGAGTCATATAGCAGCTGTGTCAGTGTCTAGAGTAGGACAAGTGCTCCAGTTCAGCCACTACCTTTGGCTGAAGCAGAGAATCTGATGAACAGATCTCACTGTGTACATCTGAGCATCATGCTCTCCTAATTAAGGGGTTTAGGCATGCAGCTGCAGGAGAAGCTATCTCAAGAGTTATCAACTTGGACAAACAGTACAGCTGCAGCAGTCTAGAGCTTCAGAAGTCCTTACTTCTCAGCTAGACAAATATTATGTTAAAAACAACTAGCAGGAAGTCAAGAGCTGCCTACAGCTTGGCTAAGCCTATAGGCTGGCAAGCACCCCATGGTGAAAAGCTCCGAGAGAACAGACTACACTCTAGAGCACACACAGAAGGCTTTTGTACTTAGTCTACAATTCCAGTGAAGCCAGTGCAACACAGGACTCTGATAAACTAATAAAACAGGCTTAGGAGAAGGTGTTACAGCTGTTACTAAAGTAGTAACATGCTCCAACAAGGAGCCCCTCAGTCCCACCTGTAGTGGGTCTGAAGCTGCCAACAGCTTCTCCAGGAGGGCAGGCAGGGATGTGTATGAAGAAATTACTAACTTTGAAGTTTTGGCTCATCGAGTCATTATAGTGACTATTATGAAGACATTATAGTGACTATTATGAAGACATTATAGTGACTATTATGAAGACATTATAGTGACTATTATGAAGACATTATAGTGACAAGCTGATAAATATCCAACTTAAGTTCTGGTCATTTAGGAAGCTGCATAAAGCTCAGTAGTATTTTCAAGTAGCTTGTTTCCAATATTGTTTATGTACAAATTCTCTTCAGAGACAAGCCCTGTGTACAGGATTTCTGCATGGGGGAACTTATCACAGAAGGATCAGAATCCCTCCCAGAAGTAACTCTAGGAGGACCAGACCTGCCATACACTGGTCCCACAAATACTATCGCAGTTGAGCAAGTCTATTTTCACTGCTGCACAAGATAAAGTGTTATGAGAACTACAGTAGTGGAGTTCTAACATCATTCCTGTTAATTCCGAATGAAGCTCTGGCTATTTGACTCAAAAATTAGCATTCTCACTGACAGTAAGAGGTCACTGTACAGGAAAGCCCATGATAACAGCTCTGTTCATCTCACAACTTCTAAGATGCATGGACATGTTAAGCAAGGTTAGTCAAGTTAATCAAGGCTATTTGAGTGTTTTTATGCTGGACTACAGCAAAACCGAACAGCATCAAAGCCACTGACGATCCACATCAATCCCTACTGCCCTCCTATAGGGGAAGAGCTATCCGTTAGTGCTGGTATTCCCCCATACAGCTACCAACAAAACACTACACCCTATCACAAGTTAAGTGTTTACACAATAGCATTGCTCATAGCAAGTGGAAAAAGGTGTCTGATCCATACCTGTTGTGCTGTTTTGATGGCAAAAAATTGGTGCTGGCCTTCTCCTCCACAAATATAGCCAAAGGCACGATTGTCTGTTACATCCCGAGCAATAAAGGAGATTTTGTTCACTGGATGCTCATGCTCTATGACCTAGAATTGGGGAACAAAAAAACCCCAACTATTGGTTTTAATAACTATTCGTTTAAATTGCTGGAGACAGAATAGCTGCTCTCCTCTCTAGTTAGAATGATTGAGACTTAGAAGGCTTCAGTTCAAGACTCAGATTTATCAGCTTTTGACTAACCACAACACAATGTAGCTATCTTTCTGGCAGGTAGCTTCAGCATTACAACCCATTTCCCAAGCCAATTTTTGTATGTGGAAGGGTGGCATGAATTTAAAGAATCTAGTTCAGATTTGTCCAACTTCCAAGTAACTCAGTTGCTTTAAGGATCACATTAAGAGAATAAGTAATATCTTACCCCAGTTTTCTCATCTATTATCTTGATACCAGAGAGGGAGATGTTCACCCAGATCTTCTGTTTGTGTTGACCCTGGGAACGAGCTGCCACTGCTATTCCCTAAAAGAGGACGAATATCCAAGTATTGACAAGACTTCTGTTAGATTGAGCTTTAACTTGTTTCCTTACATTCCTCATGAGCCCATGGCTATGACTGTACTAGTACTAATCTAGTTATTCCTATGCAACTGTAAGTTAGAGCAGCACTCCTCTTGCAACATATGCCTGACCTCAGAACTAGATTGTGTTTCCTGTGTAAGTGTTTTTGAGCTCTACAATTCCTTATCTTAGTTCACAAAACTGCTGCAGTAGCAGCATCTTTACCAGCTTTCCTGGCCTGATTGAGGCTATGCGAGTGTTCTGCACTCCAGAAGTAATCTTTGTTGCTGCAGGGTCTCATTTATGCTTTGTCTTATCTGTATCTCTTGGTGTTACTATTGCCACAGGATGACAACTTGTGCTTTGAGGTCAGTGTTAAATTGCACAGAGTTCCCCCTTCCCCATCCAAAACTCAAGTTCACTCTTTGTGATCAAGTTCATTCTATTAGCATCCATACTGAATGCCTACAAGAGACCCAAAGGAGCATTCCCAAGCTGTTAGAGAAACAGTCCTTTGAGCAAGGCATTACAGCTTTAGAAGTAACATCCATATAGGATGGTGCCGTTATTACTATGTCACCATTAAGCTGCATTTGAAGTTGTGCCAAAATGACCATTTGCTTTCTGAAGGCTACCCAGAAGTTGGTTCTTACATGCCAACTGAAGCCCTTACCTTCAACTTCATCATTGAATCCTGACTCATTTTGTCTCCTCTTGCCTCTGGAACATCATCAATGCCAATCAGTTTGGCTTTGTATTTTACACCATCACCTTTGAATCTGGCCAAGAGAGATTCATCTGTCTTTTCTGGCCCTGGAGACAGAGAAAAGTCTGTTTTTTATTTTTAAGAGAAATGTCTATGTTGTGGCTTTGAGATCCTTTTAAGGAATACCATACAAGTACATATTAAAATTTGACACTTGAGTATAGCTGACTAACAACCCTTAACCTTTCTAGTACTGTGTGCACTGCAAGATAGTTAATCCTCTAAGGTCACAATGCTCTTGCAGAATTTGGCCTCAGTTCAAAGAGTGGAGCCCAGTGCTTAATATTTGGGGACTTCAGAACAATTGTTTGGCACATAAAAGACTGAAATATTTATAGGCAACAGCCAAATACATGTAAGTGCTAAGCAAAAAACACCAAGCAGAAATAGTACTTCCCATAGCCATACAAGATGTTCAATAAGCCTTTCAGATGTCAGCCTCTAGCTCTGGTGTAATCCAATCTCTTTGGTGTGCAAGAATCTCCTAGTTTCTGTGATAGAGCTTCCTATCAGCACCATCATTTCCACAACAAGTCCTGGTATACCCATCCCTGTAATCATGTGGGATTTTAGCTAATTGCCTGTTTCTGCTGTTCCTGCTATTTCTCAGAACTGCTTGCTATTCTTCTCTGTATGCTCAACATACTCCAAGTGTATACCTAGGTATGTATTTCTGTATGAGGTATTTATATTTACATGACCCAATGTATCAAAAAAAAATCTATTCCTCTGATCTACAATGATTCTCATTAAATAAATTTTCTAGCTTCTCTGGACTAGAATCTGTATCTGTGTCCAGCACATCACTCCCTTTGTAGAGGAAGGAGAGGAAACAAGTTGAGGTTCAGACTGACAGCTACCTGGATGGTCCTGGGTCTGGTCACCTCTTTAAGAGGCTTTCACTTCCCCAGGCTTTTAGTGTATTTGTCAGATTCAAGAGAGTCATTTAACATGGAAGTGAGAGTTCAAAACTTAAAGCTAGGAAAAAACCTTTCAAGCTAAAAGCCTACCTTCTGGTTAGATTTATTTTACTAGCTTATTTACTCAGTCTTCCAGTCAGCTTGAAACCTTGGTGTTACCTTAACTATGTTGTGAGAGTGATCTTAGTTTTAGGCAAGTGCAAAAGATTAAGGACACTGACTAGAGAAGGGGGTTAAGACATAAGCATTTCTTACCTTTCTTCTTTTCTTTCTTTGAAGGTTGTGCTTTTGGTGGAGCCTGTTGCTCAGGCTGGGTGTTGACAGTAGTAGTTTCAGCTTCAGTAGACATGATGAGATGGTCAGGTATACTTGCTGTAGGTTTTAAAAATCCAAATAACAATCAGTAGGCAGGCATAATACTTTACCTTGAAGAAATACTAGTATTAGACCTGTTAGTCCAATTTTGTTCTGCTGAACACTGAAGCCCAGGAATGTCTGAAGGTTTTAGCAGTGATCATATCGGAAGTCTGACTCACTGCCTGTTCATCTCAGGCTACAGAGAGCATGAAGTTATGGCCACTGGGTGATGAACCCTCACCTCAGTAATACCTAATCAGTAGATCACACTGACCTACATCCACAGGCTGTACTTGCATCACCCTGTTTTAATCTATCAACCTTTAGCTTTTTACCCTTTAAAGCTATTTATAGAACCTCAGATATTTTGCTCTATTCTCCTTCAGCACTGCCAGTTGCATCTCTGTAGTAATATAGGAGAGAATGCAAGAAACGTTTGCTAGGATCTGTTCCAAACACCCATGAAGATAACACAACACCCAAAAGAAGCCACTAGATCTTATTCATGTTTCTTTAACTAGCCAAAGTTTGAGTTTATACCACCCAACAGATAAAAGCAAATAAATTCCTTAAGCTGCAGACAGACTGTTCCTGGGAAAAAAAAACCCAACAAAAACCAAAACAAACATACAAAACAAAACCCCAAATGAAAACCCCATGTCCTTGTCTTAACAGTAGTCCAGTGACCTTAGGTTTTTAAAAAACTTGCAAGTTAACGGGAACTATGGACTAGGATGACTTATCTCTATGCCATGAGACCCTTTTGCCTCAGATACAAGATACATTAAAAAAATAATCTGCAGTCTCCATGTTTTGTTTCTACACAGCTGAAGCATTGACACTTACCAAATAGAGGTATTTATATTGTCTTTATGGAGTTCTTAAGATTATCTATACCTAGTGAGAAAACACTGGACATTCATGTCTGCTACAGAAGCCGTTCTATGAATCTTCTGTTTGGGATACTGCAGTGGCTCCAGTTAGTCCCTTGAATTTTAGGGTGGCAAATGAAGCCAATAGACTGTTAGATGATTAAGTAGCTGGGCTACCCTTTACAAGTAATTTCCCCTATAGCCAGGCAGGCAGCCACAGATCAAGCCACCCCTTTTATCCAGCACACCAATTTGAGACACACTATGTACCCAGATACAAGTGCTGAAGCATGGTATATCCCATAGCATTAGAAGCTTGTACTTCTCAATAGTCTGTTCCTTTTTTACCTTACTTACAGCTAATGCTTTATCCATTACTTGGAAGTTACTTTCAGGGTTTAGCTCTCACTCTTGCCTTCCCCTCTTCCCTCGATTCATTACTAAGTCAACAGCTACAGATTGACTCCTCCAGCTTACCACTAACAGAGTAATGGATGTCAATGCTTAACTGATTCTTAACCTGTGAAGAATACAAATTCCTAGGTCTTTAAGAGAGAATTTCATCCTGAAGACCTTCATTTTCATTTAGCCATTTAGGGAACTAATGCCTTTAGGGAACTAGATCTAGCTGCTTACCAGATGGTTTGTGAACTGCATTTAGCATTGCTCAGGCAAATCAGAGATAAAAGTGCTCATATGGGAAAGATCTCTGGCATTTATACCTTTCTTCTCTGAGGAACTTACCTGGCCACAGATAGGGAACATTTGATGCAAGGGAACAAAGGTGTTTCTCTGAACAATTTCAAGTGATTCCGCGTAGAAATAGATGTTAGAGGAAGACTTGATACAGCAAGGCATGTTTATTTAGGAAATGTTATCACTGGAAGAATGGCTTGTGTGCCCATTCTGACGAAGGAGCAAGGGGGAAACTATTAGAACCAAAAGTGATTTTGCAGGATGCTTGCACCAGTGTTAAAAAGGACTGTGCCCACTGAAAACCACACGTTAATCAGTAAAATGAAGCCACCTTCTGAATTCTACTCAGACACTAGATATCTTGCCTGATGGTATAGTTTTGGGCGGAGATAGTCTTTAGACTTCCGTACAATGAGCCTCTCCCTATATTTATCAAGTCATTAGTTAACCACCCACCCATCTGGAAGGTTACTGTTTAGAGAACAGAAAGAAAAGGCCCAGAGAAGAACATAGCTAAGACATGCTCTCTAGGAGCTGAGTCATAGCTTTAGGACATTCTGCCCAGCTCCATGCTGGAAAGAAGTAGTAACAACCTCCAGGCACTGAGTCCTGCCTGTCAGTGATCCTGCTTCCCCAATTTAATTGGTAGAGCTACATCCAGCTCCGGTGTTATACAACCACAGTAAGTGTCTCACTCTGAAGTAATGTTAAGAGGCAACAACAAGTAAATACCCTAGAGAGGAGCAAATATGTACAAACAAGATTTCACTTTGGCAACTGTAAAGTGGTAGAAATCCAGATGGGCAGCTGCCATCTTTAGACTCTGGTTATTCCTCCATTATTGCCATCTGCCTCCATACTATGGAAACCAGACCACTTATCTGCATAAAGCCAGACAGCACAAAACCCCAAAGTGGAGGAAGATGGGCAGGAATACATGTAAGTCTATCGGAACCCTTGTAAATAGCCCTGTCTTATGGTGGAGAAGCTCATTCTCAGTGGTAGCAATGTTATTTGAGAAGGTTAGCAAGGGCCAGTTTACAGGACATGCTCTCCTATCTGAAGTCTGGCAGAACTCATCTCACCTGGTGAGAGTTCACAGTACTTGACAGTTATTCTTCATACCTTTGGAGAACTCAATATCTTTAAGAAACATATCTCTGTATGAAGATAATTAGCAAAGCTAAGAATGCAGGATAGACAAAGGCTGCCTTAATACACATTCATATTTTTAATAACTATTCCTTGACATCTTAAGTCACAAGGCTTGTACTAAATTGCCTCAGGCCTTACCTTAAAGTTTCACTGGGGCAGGGAGCAACTTTATGTAGCTTGAGCTGGCAGTGATCTAGTCTGCTCGGGGCACAAGAGTGTCAGCCACAGATGAACTTTGGATTCTATGCTTTAGACCCAAGTTAAAGCTCCGTAAGGTCTTTGTCACACTTAAGTTTGGCTTATTTTAGTGGAAAGTGCTGGTGTGCCCTATATGCAAGGAACTAAAATGAAGTTAAGATCTTCTATTTGTAGTTCTTGCAGTTGCTTGGAGGCTTCCTTTCACAATACTCAGTCCCTCAGTAGTTGCCTTACTCTGCAAGAGGAAGGCAACAATAGAATAGAACTGTTCTATTTCATTTGAATTCCAAGTTCATCTGGAAAGAGCCAGCCAACAGTATGGCAGAGTTAGAGATGCATGTGCTTTTATGCAAGGACAGTCATGCCTTCAGTTATACTGGCATAGCAGAGAAGATTGTTCCCACAGCAACTGTGTCAGCAGACTCTTAAGTGATGACTTTTGAATGTTCTCCATGTAGGTAAGCCTGTTGCTACCACTACATCTTAATTACTCGCTATACAGTTGTATGGCCCGTTTTAACTACTATGTTAAATGCACTATTTCAAAAGTCTTAGACTGCAGATGTATGGATGTTTCTACCCTTGGGAAGAAGTTCCCCAAGATCTTGCCTGTATCAGTAGATACACACCACATTTTACTCATCCACTTTTCAATTTACTCCAGAACAGGCTTCTTAAGGGACCACTGGTAGCATCTTCCTCCTTTCCGAGAGGGACTATCCTGTGAAGAGTGATTACTGATCACTCCGTAGTGAAAGGCCATTTCAGGCCCTCAACACATAGGTCTTGAAGTATGAGCTGTTACCTACTGTCTCAAATCAGGCAACTCTCCATTCAAGCATTGTACTTAATTTCCACACATCTACCCTGGGAAATTCTGTCTTAACAGTCATCACTTAACAGTCTGCTGACATAGTTGCTGTGGGAACAATCTTCTCTGCTATGCCAGTATAACTGAAGGCATGACTGTCCTTGCATAAAAGCGCATGCATCTCTAACCCTGCCATACTGCTATCTGGCTCTTTCCAGATGAACTTGGAATTCAAGTGAAATAGAACAGTTCTAGTCTGTTGTTGCCTTACTCTTGCATACCATGCTCTTGGTAGTGACCAAGTCATCCTTGAAATACCTGTTTCTTAGCAAGACTTGAAGCACATGCCAAACAATTTTGTTGAGCAACATTTAGTTTCTTTGAAGCGATGCTTTCACAATTATCCCTTATTTGAGCAGGGGGTGACAACATGGCAGTACCTTTAATGATTATATTTGTCCTGTGCACAGGGGATTGAGAATCTTCATTAGCCTGCTGTGGGATTTAAAGACTGGACAATAATCCTCACCCAACAGACAGGCTTCTTCCCCTCAGACAGATATAATTGCCTCAATGTTGATGAAAGCTTGTCTGAGAAGAATTTAGGGACACTGAAAGTCAGAGGCAAGGCAGATAAACTAAACATCTGCTCAGCAGTCTAACACTTTGTCCTTTTCGCAGCCTGTGTTCCTTCCTTGTCCCTTGATACTGCAAGTACATGATTCAGCTTAAAGAGCTATTGCATGTAAATATTAACCTCAAATTAGAAGCTGAGAAGCCATGAGAGGACAAAAGAAGCTTTTACTGCCAAGTGCAATGTAGCCTGTTAGGATGAAGTAGTAACCGGAAGCACAGCAATAGTTCAAGTGCTGAACACACTTCCAAGGCAGATTGCTCCCTCCATATACCTTCCTGAAGAGTTAGTCAAGTTCTTCTGGGTAGAAGGTTATATTGGGACCTGTGCAATGTATCCTCAGAAATATCTCTAGCCATCAAATTCTTGAGAGAAGAGCTGTTTTGAGAAGTCTGGTAAACAAGCTGTCCACTTGAGTGAATTCAAGACTTCAGTTTTGCAGGCTAAGGAAATAGACTAAAGGCTAAACAGCAATACATACAATTACTAGCAAGAGTCAAAGCTGTAAAGCCAGATATATTTATAATAATGGACTTGGACTTAATAATGCTAACTTGGTTAGCAGCATTCTACCCACATTAGAAGTATAATAGTGCATTTGTGTGAGCCCCTGTATGACTGACTTGCATTTTCATCTAACAAATCCCTATGTACATAACTGAGTATCACATTTTCTGCCTAGCTCCTGCTGCAATGGGAGTGCCCCAAGTAGCCTTGAGAAGCAATAGGCATGCATTAACAAATCAGAAACATGAATGTGCTATTCAGACTTTTGCCTTTTAAACAGGGTCATCCATGCTGGGGAGTCAAATAAAACATCTTAAGTGTTTTGTTTCATTACTAGAACACCCATTGCTCTAGCATCTGACAGTGTCCAAGAGTTCAAGTTGAATAAACCTTCTGTAACATGACACAAGATTACTATGATTTAGATGGAAAATTCCAGCTGCTTGTTCTGATGCAAGCACTACCATTTGTTTTATGAGAGGAAAGAAACTATCAAATTAGTCTGTTAGGAACTCGCATAGCCAGTGACTAATATACATGAAAGCTACTAGCCTTACCTACAGGTAGGTTGTACCTGATACGTATTGCTCACACCTATACATAACAAGTATCTGCTTGAAGACAAGTGGTGGAAGAGGGTTCATAGACAGCTTGCAAACTGTATTCCAGACATGGCATAAACTGGAGGGGAACAGGCACTACTTGCCAGAAAGATGATTGAATACAGGCTCTTATACTGCTAATTCTAACCCAAGCTCCTGTGGTTAGTCTTGTAAGAGTCAACTGAAAACAATGTTAAGCTACCTTGCCTAGCAAGTGAAGCTACTTCCCTTTCCTGCAATCAGTAATATTTAGATTAGCAACAGTGCCACCACTCAGTTTCTCCTGTGATTCTCTGATGGCAGGGAAACAAAGACCAGTGTTTTCAGCCTAAGTTCAAAAAGCCTATTTAACTGTCCTGTTTAGGCCTTAGGTAGTTAGAAACATGAACTGTGGTTAAAAGATCGTTTGCTTTGTATCATGGCCTCAGTTAAGCCAAGCAATTGTCCTGTTGGCCAGAATATTTCTGGATTAGCAGGATTTTACTTTAGGGACCTTCTTTCATGCGACTTGCTTTAAGCCCTGTTTGATGTTCTGTCTTCTCACCTAAGAGATGCATCAATACTTTGCTGAGGTATTAAGGCAGCCTTATGCCAAGGGCTTCTTCTGCCAAGAGAAATACCTTTTTGGAATAAATTATAACTGTACGTAACATATTGCAGGATACAAGCACATAGTCCAGCTGTCTTTATCATACACAACCAGTAATGAGAAACAGGGAAGGGTGACATTAATATACTTAGTGGGATAGAAGTGTGGTAGTGGACACATCAGGGAATATGTCCTTCATGCCACTTCCTTTCCTCAGTACCAACTGCAAAGTAGATAAAGATCTTTATATTCTCATTATTCATGTCAGCTACAGATGTTGGCATGTACCATTGCTGGTGCAGGATCATGCCTGTGAAACTACCTAGACATCTTACCATTTCAGTCAATTTGCCAACTGCTATTTCATCAGTTGAACAGAACAGTCTGTTCTCATCATATCACCTCTGAGCTGTTTGGGTTTTAGCAAGAACATAGAAATTAAAACTGAGTTCCTGAAAGTGTTTTCTGCAGACTTGAGTCACTGGAATCATAGCCAAGTGAACATCACTAAGTTAGCAGCAGGAACTGAACAGGTCACCCAGTTCAAGTGGTGCAATTGGACTGGTACTTTTTGCCATTGGACTGTGCTTTTGAGCACATAAATTCTGATGAGATAATTAATTACTTCTGAACCCAGCTACCACAGTAGCTCTTTTAGATTTTTCTTCCACTTGTCATGGGAATAAATACAGGTGTTACAGGAACATTAGAACAGAGAGCTCAGGAGAAGTCATGACCAACTTTAACAAGCCATACCTGACTAACAACTTGGAATGATATAAATTAGCAAGTACTGCCATCTGCTTACTTTAAAGGCAGAAAGTGAATTTATTTTCATGAGCTAGTGTTATCTGGTTCCCTGAAGACTTCACCTCAGACTGAAGGGAACTAGCACTGTCATAGTCTGTTTGATAGAGTTATTCTTCAGCCAGGAACTTCAGTATCCAAAGGTAGCATCCAGACATCTAGCTAGTCCATCTCAAATTATGAGTGTTTCAGGAATAACACAGAATCTGACAACATGTCTTGGTAGCAGCCTTTCCAATTTGTTTAGCATTTAGCATTCCAACCTATTAGTTAATTTCTTAGATTAAGAAAGCCCTTCACTCTTAGTACCATCATCTGAACACCAAATTCTTCCTTTAGAAAGAGACTGATAGTATGCTCTTTCTTGATAGAGAGCTGTTCAGTTGGAAACACAGGTTTATTAGGTTATATACTTAGATTATCCTCAAGAATTTTCTTTATATCAGTCTTCCAGACAGACAGCATGCTTTGCAAACATGCTAAGGGGCCACTCTATACCACTGTTTCCAGTGTTGAAGCCTCATAAATAAGTCTGTCCTAAGCCAAAGTTTAGTTATTGGTTTCCTGATGCTCAGGAAAGCATCACCTGCCTACTCAGAGGATGAGGAACTTCAGGCCATGTGCCTACAGTGCATACCACTCAAGCTTCTGTCAATACTACTTGTTGAGACTCACTGTATATACCAGAAAACCTGGAAATTAAGCAGTTGTTAACCAAGGCAGCTAGTATTTCTCAGATGCAAACTAGTTTGAGCTGTCATCTAGCTCAAACACTTCATTTCCAACTGTACTTCTAACTCTCTCCTGCCTAGATGGACTGTTTCTGATCTTCTTGCCAGTTAGTATAGCAAAGGACTCTTGCCAATAACCATGCTTTTCACCCCCTTCCTCAGAGCAGGAACTTGACACATATTGAAATTGTTATCATAGGTTATTTCAGCTGCATGCTGTTAACTGTCCAGTGCTGGCAGTTATCCCTCTGAGCAGTTTGGGTGTGTGCAAGCTGTACTGAGAGATTGTGTATGTTCTGTATAGCCTATGCTGAAGTGCAAGTGTTCCCTACCTGTTCACAGACATATCTGTGTGAGCAACAGGATTTTGCTATATCATTCTTGCCTTCAACCAACATAAACCCATGTAGTCATGGCCACAGTGTCAAGTACTGCAGTTTGCTTACCCGGCCTGACCATCCCTTGAGCAGCCAAAAACCTGTCCCTAAACATTCATTTCAGCAGTATTTGAAGAACTCTCTACCTAGGCCTTAGCTACTGTGCTGCTTGTTACAGAAGCTGTTGAAGCACTCAGTGTCACAAGAGCCACTCCATACGGTCTTTTGTAAGAGATGCAAGTTGTATTCATCATGTGTTATTAGAAGACTGATGAAAGTTCTGTTTGCACCTTATGAAGGCAGGTTCTTCTACAGCAGTTTCAGTCCTCAGTTAGGTATTATGAAGCATACTGCTTAATACAAGTGTTACCCTTGCCTTCAAGATTAGTCATTACCAAGGGCTCCAGCTCTCCCTTGTATATACAGCAAGAAAGGCAATGAATAACTAAACAAGACACAAGTCTAAAGAGGTGTTACAGGAATATCTATACCACAAGTAAAAAAGGATTAATCAGGATTTTCAGAGCTCCACTACAGCTCCTCCAGTAGCTGTCCTATGAAACAGCTAGTCAAGTTTCACAGATGACTATTCTGCGTTAAGTTTCCCTAATGGTAATTGTAGTTGCACATGTTTGATGTGCATTAGAGGAAGTTTACATTATTGCTCCTATATCCAGATTCTAAAATAATCCTGTGCAGGCTTTCTCTAATTTTCCAACTCTATGATGGCTTTGATATCATATTATTGGGATGCCCCCATCCATCAGAAGCATGCAAAGGCAAGTGTCAGTCTTCCATTCTGCTCTAGAATTTACCTTTCATCAGCCTGGCCAGCTAGAAAACTACTTATATAGTGACTTTTGTGCCCTTCCTTAAAGGACAAATAACCCTGTTCTGAGAGAGCACGTAAGATCTATATAAGGTACAAACAAAAGGCTGCAATATTAATACTACATCCTTAGTGTTCCCAACTGGTCTTGTCCCCTCCTAGGTAGAAAGTCTCATCTATAGGCGTTTTACCCATAGGGCAGGTGTCTAAGTTCTCCTAGGAGAAGACTTGCTGTTGTGTGACACATCAGCATTAAGAGTTAAGTACATTTTGCTGGAGATCATTCCTAGTTGACATGGTCATGAAGCCTCCTGACTGCCAAGGTAAAGGTATGCCTCTCAGACCTACTTGTTCTGTTCAAGAGATAATCCTCACCAAGTATCTCACCTCTCATCTTATTGCTTAAGGACACAACATGAACAAACAGAGCAGTAGGAAATTCAGCTCCAAAGCCAATAGTCTATCCTTAACTAGCTCTGTAATGTCTGAACTTTGAGGTTAAGGTGATATGCACTGGCTATGAAGCATTATTAGAAGCTTAAAAAAAATAAATCCCACAGTTAGTTGGGAGTAAAGGTCTGCAAAGCATTTCATCCGAGACACTTCATCCTCAAGCACACCATAGCTTATGCAAAGCACATCTCTTCAGAACAGGGGAAACTGGCATGTTCTATGTCCCCATCCACCAGGGCTGACAGGAGCTGCATGGGAGAAGATGCTTTGTTCAGCACTCAGCTGCCCAGCCTGTATAAACAAGCTAATCCTGTTGAAACTGGTACCTCTTGTTTATTGACTAGGCCTGCCACTATGCCTCATCCAGCTCCTTTATAACCCCGAGACCCTTGAACCCAGATACAGCCTCAAAATCGGGTTTCTAAAGTCAATTTGTTTTGTCAGTTATGGTAGTTAGACACTTTACTCTATTTGATCCTTCTAACACAATCTCAAGTTGTATTTCTGTGTAGTCCATGCTGAGGTAGGAGATTAGTGTCTTATGCTTGGTTGTTTCACAGCAGAACCTCATTAAGACCTCTTAGCATTCCCCCTTCCATCCCCAGGAGGTATAATCTTGATTCTACTAGTAATCCCTTGATTTACATGCAAGATCTAGGTTTTTCCCCCAAAATCCTTGCAGATTGGAAGTCACCTTCATGCCATTGCTTCATCATTTATTTTGACAAAATCTAGCTAGCAAGTAGGATTTGCACCATCAGTTCTAGAACAAGCTGGCTTTCTCTGGATGTCAAATTTATTGCTTCATTGTCCAAGTAAACTCATGCTTCTGTAGTGCCCACATATTGCTAGCCCTGCTGAATAAAGTCCACAAACATTCCCAAGATCTGGGTTAACCAAGCAGGTCACACAAGTGTTCTAGCAATGTAAAGTTCACCAGGAGAGAACTGCATCAATATAGGACAAAAATTTATAGGTTTGGCAACAATGCTCAATGACTACAACATGTTATTCTCTTCATTTACTTCATATGTCAAGCTATGGTTTTTATCCTAAGCATCCAGTCCAGATGCCAGCCCTTGATTCCCCCTTCCTTGACACTAAATGCTTTCCCACAGAGACAAAAATCTAAGATATCTTTTTGCCACTCTTTGCATATATTGTATTCACCTGTTTACAGTACTTCCTTCCATATCTGCTTGTGAAGTAAAGGCCTTAAGCAGCAAGTATATCAATCACAGCTAGTAGTCTGCTGTGTCCAATAATAGGACAGTTATTCAGGCAGTTTTACAAGTAATACTCTTCTCAATGAGAGCATGGGTTGTGTACTGCAGATGTACAGATATACTTAGAAATGTAGCAGAAGGCACACATCAGAATGGATAAACCATCTCTACCTTCACAAGTGGAAACTGATGCCAGGTTTTTGGCATTTGGCCCATCCTTCCAAATGATAGTGCTGAGCGCCACCTCTGGTGCTCAGCCAATAGCTTTGTTTGAAGTAAGAGCACAATAGATGAGAATATCTTAAGTCACAGGACTGTCAGAGTAGTGTTGTCACTGTAAACAGGAGACTGGGAGAATGACCAGCACACAAGACCCTGTTAGATCCCCTCAGCAGAACCATCTCTTCATTTAAAGCTTGGAGCACCTGGCATTCACACCACTTTACCCTGAGCCTTCCTATACTCCAGGTCATTAAGTTTACTAATTAGGTCTCTGTTCTGAAGATTCACCTGTCATTCATGCAGCACTCACATCCTCCTTACCACTTCTACCACTTAGTTCTCTGCCTCCAAATGTGAACTCTAGTGAGTTACTGTGAATAGAAATTTCTGCTTTAAACTTGACCACATCCTCAGACCATTCAGAGAATTTTGGAAACCCAATTATACCTCAAGAACCATTGTGTTGGATGTGCTGAATTGCAGAATTACTGCTGCAATTCTTTGAACAGACACAGTGGATGACTCTCTCAGACAATCTCCTTTATCAGCTAAAAATATATTCTTTGGATTTTGATTCACCTCCCCAGTTAGCCACCTACTGCCTCACCCAGCTGAGGGAAGGCCCTAATAGAAGCTGATCTGAAGACCTGCTAGCATTATAACTGCCTAACAGGTGATTATCAGACATAAGAACATATTTTCAATTGACCAGTGCCTGGTAAGTCTTCACAGCCAGCTAGAATACATAGCTTCATAATTACTTTTCTCCTAATTGAATCTGCTTCTCTATTTTGCCTATCTACAGCACCGCTCCCCCCCCCCCCC
>NW_010543980.1:0-561 GCF_000687285.1 Phaethon lepturus | reverse complement strand
CCCTTAACAGTGGATTTACATGCTTCCCTAGTAAGTGCTCAAGCGACGAGCCTCGGCTTATCCGGGAGGTAGAGGCTCTGCTACAGGGAAGCCCAGCTGTATTGGCAACACCTGCATGTACCTTACTGCTCTGAGCACTGGCACAACTGCAACATAAGTGTCATCCTATGATGATTATCGGGCTTTAAGTCTCACCACCTGAGAAGTCAGTTTCTCTGACAAGGTAGAAGACTCATTCCAGTTAATAATGAACATCTTAAACTATATCCCTTTACCACAGGTGTAACTAGTATCCTGAGGTTCACCAGCAGACAGAGGAGTGCCCAGCACAGACAGTCCATCAAAAGACAAAACAAAACCACAACCCTGCTTCACAGCATCCTAACCCTTCCCTTCCCTGCTCTCCGCAACAACAGAGGTCCTTTCGTATCAGTAACTTATGTGAAATTCAGTGTTTAGACAACTCTCTCCCCCTCTGAAGTCCCTCCTCTGCACACACACACAAATCCGCACGCACTTCACGAGGTGCTTCGCACACCTCGGCTTCCCGAGGGCGCCGGC
>NW_010543979.1:22977-53840 GCF_000687285.1 Phaethon lepturus | reverse complement strand
AGGCTGACAGGCTTGTAGTTCCTGGGATCCTGCTTCCGAGACTTCTTATAGATGGGCGTCCCATTGTGAAGCCTCCAGTTGTCTGGGACCTGCCCTGTTTAACCAGGACTGCTGATGAATGGTGGAGAGTGGCTTGGCAAGCTCCTCCGCCAGCTCTCTCAGTACTCTTGGGTGGATCCCTTTAGGCCCCATAGACTTGTGGGTGTCCAGGTGGCTTAACAGGTCATTAACTGTTTCCTGCTGGACTATGAGGAGTTTATTATGTTCTCCATCCGTCTTCCAGCTCAGGGGGCTGAATACCCTGAGGACACCTGGACTGGCTATTAAAGACTGAGGCAAAGAGGACATTAAGTTCCTCAGTCTTTTCCTCATCCTTGGTGACCATTTTTCCATCACCCATCCAATAAAGGATGGAGATTCTCCTCGGTTCTCTTCTTGTTGTTAATATATTTGTAAAAGCATTTTTTGTTATCCTTTATGACTGTGGCCAGATTAATGCTATAAACAAGCCTAATTTTTTAACAAAAAATAAAATCAGATAAGAAAAATCTACTGATGATCCTAGTTCTTTACAAAGAGTATCAAAAGAATTATCTAATGAAAGTGTTGAGTGATATGTAGGACATACACAACGAAGTACCCTGTTATCCCTCCATACTTATTTTACTGTATGAATGTTCTTCAGTGTATTCAGGACTTGTGTAAAAGAAGATATTTTGCAGATTTTCATGTCTATGCTTACACAGCTAGAACAAGTATTCATATTCACCACCACATTTTAAGTTGTACAGATCATGTAGTGTTAAAGATGGCTTAAAATTTATTAAAATTAATTAAAGTAAAAAGAAACACATAACTAGTGTCTTTAGTCCTGGTTCTACAACTGTATTCTAAGAAAGCAATATGGAGTTAGTGATGTTGTATTTTGCTGATTGTTTTTTATGTCACTGTCATTTTCTCTGTAAAATAATAGACCATACCAAAGTACACAAAGGAGAAGTCTAGTAATTTTTTTATTGTGTGTAATCAAAAGAAAAAAATTCAATAAAATTATATTATTTCATAGTAATAAAGAGGTTCCAAAGAGCTGCATTTCTTTGAAGGCCTCATTCACTTGTCCTAATTGAAATTAAAATTTCAAAATTTTATATTTGTGTGGGAGACCACTATAGTTGAGTTCATATGCTTGAATTTGACACTTCCAAATTATGGCAAATCACTTCAGCAAACGTTTAGATTGTAGTCTCCCTACCTATCTTACACAATACAATAACATATTTATGACAATACAATCAAAGCTTATGACAATTCTGAAACAAAAAAGTTTAGGTAGATAAACTATTTCTTGTAAAACAGAGAGGAAGGAATACTGTAAAGTTCCGTCCGTGCAATATTGTACAAGACAGTGACATTCCACCAACTAGAGAGCGTCAGGCATAATTCACAATGCCACGTTTTTATTTCTCCAAGGGAGAGAAATACTGCAGTTCCCAGAACATGAAATCTATTATCCCATACACATTAGCTGTTACAGTCAAAACCTAAATATAGTAAACTTTTTTTGGCAAGAATACATTGATAATTCTATAATCATGCATGTTTTGATTACTTCTCCTGTGAGGTTGCATCAAAATGTTGTCTCAATGCTTCTATGACCCTGATGCTGATCTAGGTCACCCCCTTAGGTCATCTTGTTTACCGTATATATATAGAGTATAAAGAAACTCAAACAAGAGGCAAACCAAACATACACAAAGGGATTCAGCTGTCTAAATGTAGGTCTTTAGTGTAATTTGAAGTACTGTTCAATATCCTAGTAGAAACATAGAACCATACAATGGTTAGGGTTGGAATGGACCTTTCAAGCTCACCCAGTCTAGACCCCTGCTATGGGCAGACACATCTTCCACTGGGTCAGGTTGCTCAGACCCCCATCCAAACTGACCTTGAATGTTTCCAGGGATGGGGCATCTACCACCTCTCCAGGCAAACTGTTCCAGTGCAAAAACTTCCTTCCTTTATCTAGTCTGAATCTACCCTCTTTTAGTTTAAAACCATTACCCCTTGTGTTGTAACAACAAGCCCTGCTAAAAAGTCAGTCCCCATCTTTCTTATAAGCCCCCTTTAAGGACTGGAGGCCTGCAAGAAGGTCTCCCTGGAGAGAGAGAGCATCTTTTCTCCAGGCTGAATCACCCCATCTCTTTCAGCCTGTCCTCAGAGGAGAGGTGTTCCATCCCTCTGATGACTTTTGTGGCCCTCTGGACCTGCTCCAACACGTCCATGTCTTTCCTGTGCTGAGGACTCCAGAGCTGGATGCAGTACTCGAGGCAGGTCTCAGCAGAGCGGAGTAGAGGAGTAGAATAACCTCCCTCGACCTGCCGGCCATGCTTCTTTGGATGCAGTCCAGGATACAGTTGGCTTTCGGGGCTGTAAGCGTACATTGCCAGCTCATGTCCAGCTTTCCATCTACCAGTACCCCCAAGTCCTTCTCAGCAAGGCTGCTCTCAATGCCTTCACTCCCAGCCTGTATTGATACTGGGGGTTTCCCCAGCCCAGGTGCAGGACCCTGCACTTGATCTTGTTGAATCTCATGAGGTTCACACAGGCCCATTCCTCAAGTTGGTCCAGGTCCCTCTGGATGGTATCCCATCCCTCAGGTGTGTCAACTGCACCACTCAGCTTGGTGTTGTCTGCAAACTTGCTGAGGGTGCACTCAATCCCACTATGTCATTGATAAGTATATACAAGAGTACTGGTCCCAATGTGGACCCCTGAGAGACACCACTCATCACCGATCTTCATCTGGACATTGAGATTTTGACCACTACCCTCTGGATAGGACCATCCAAACAATTCCCTATCCACCCAACAGTCCACCCATCAGATCCATCGCTCTCAATTTAGAGAGGACATTGTGGGGGACCGTGTCCAAGGTTTTACAGAGGTCCAGAGAGACAACGTGGGTAGCTCTGCCTTTGTCCACTGATGTGGTCACTCCATTCTAGAAGGACACTAGATTGGCCAGGCAGGACTTGTCCTTGGTGAAGCCATGCTGGCTGTCTTGATTCACTTCCCTGGACTCCATGTGCCTCAGCATAGCTTCTAGGAGGATCTGCTCCATGATTTTCCCAGGCACAGATGTGAGACTAAACATGTCAGTAGTTCCCAGGGTCCTCCTTTTGACCCTTTTTAAAAATGGGTGCGATGTTTCCCTTTTTCCAGTCTCCAGGGACTTCACCTGACTGCCAGGACTTTTCAAAGATCATGGAGTGTAGCTTGGCAACTACATCATCCAATTCCCTCAGGGATGCATCTCGTGAAGTCCCGTAGACTTATTTATGTTCAGGTTCCTCATGTGGTCTTGAACCTGATCATCTCTTACAGTGGGAAAGACTTTGCTCCTCCAGTCCCTGCTTTGAGGTCCAACCCTCTGCTGCCTCCTAAGATGGAAGATGCCTGAGGGTGGAATGTGTCGAATTTTAACTATATCTTCTGTCATTGTCACAATGCTTCTCTCTAAATTTCTATTCAAGCGTTAATGGTTTGTGAATGTCCTGGTTTCAGCTGTTTAGAGTTAATCTTCCTCAGAGAGGCTAATGTGAGGCTATATTTTGGATTTGAGATTAAAAAACATTGATAACTTGCTGATGTTTCATGTTGTTGCTAAGCTTGACTGTCCAGCTTTTCATGCTGCCCTGCCAGCGAGAAGGCTGGAAGTGCACAGGAAGCTGGGAGGGGACACAGCCAGGACAGCTGACCCAGGCTGGCAAAGGGATATTCCACATCGTGCTTAGTATATAAAGCTGGGATGAAGAAGAAGGAAGGGGTGAGGGGGCATTCGGAGTTACTGTGTCTGTCTTCCTGAGTAATTGTTACGCATGATGGAGCCCTGCTTTCCTGGAGATGGCTGAACACCTGCCTGCTGGTGGGAAGTAGTGAATGAATTCCTTGTTTTGCTTTGCTTGAGTGCATGGCTCTTGCTTTACCTATTAAACTGTCTTTTTCTCAAACCATGCGTTTCCACACTTTTACTCTTCTGATTCTCTTCCCTGTCCCACCGTGAGGGAGTGAGCGAACAGCTGTGTGATGCTTAGTTGCTGGCTGGGGTTAAACCATGACAGTGAACCAGCAGGCAACAAATGCTCATTTGAAATGCCTTGACAAATTTGTGATATTCACATAGGATTGACAGATCTGTGCTCACCTGAAAAGGCAGATAGTGATCAGGCAGGAATATCCTAATATTTCTAAAATGCTGTGACACATAGGTGTTTAGGCATCTGAAAACTAATGTTAAGGTGAATAAATTATCAATGTCTGATACTGGACTTTATTAAATATGTTTCACATCTGGATGTCAGATCAGTCATACTAAACACAGGTCTTTAATATTTAAAGTATCTGGCTTACACTCCAGCTGTGCCTCCAGAAGTAAACAGTTGTCTGCCAGGTCCTATGTCATGCATAGCAGCTCCTTTTACTGAAAGGGCTAAATGTAACTTGCTCGTATAATTAAAAGAGCATTAGACCCTATCATGAAGTGACCGTATCATGCTCTCAGGGCAATAAATAGTTCTCCAAATTCCACTGGCGATGTTGAAGAAGAGCTCATTTTGTTTGCCTAAATATATACATCTAATGGTATCTGAGATACCATCTGGCGTCTAAAACATACACACAGGACTGGCAGACATTCTGTGGAACCTCTAGGAGATCCACATTTTTGCAGAAGCCAGAAAAGCAACTGAATGGATCCCGAGATCTCTCTTGACTATAAAGGACATCATACATAGTTCATATACAGCCACCAACATTCAAACAAGCTCTACATTTCTGTTTTCAGAATCACAGAATCACAGGATCATTAAGGTTGGAAAAGACCTTTAAGATTATCAAGTCCAACCGTTAACCCAACACTACCATGCCCACTAAACCATGTCCCGAAGTGTCACATCCACAAGTTTTTTGAACACTTCCAGTGATGGTAACTCTACCATTTCCCTGGGCAGCCTGTTCTAATGCTTGACCACTCTCTCCGTAAAGAAATTTTTCCTAATATCTAGTCTTAGACTTTTTTTTCAATCAAAAGGTGAATTCCAACCCTTGAGCTTGTATATGTTTCTCACACATAAGCACATAACATTATTTGGTACTCCCTAGGGTGTCAAGTCTGGCTTTTGGCAGCTTCAAAATGGTGAGGGTCTTCTGCAGGTCCTGTATAACATCTGCCAAATCCATGTTTAGACACCCTGTGGCTCCGTAAGTCATACCACATGTGGGCAAATGAACTAAGCTTCTTTTCACAGTTATTAATCAAGAATAAGGTACATCTCCCCAACTAAACTCAATACTCTTTAAATTACTGAAAACCACTATTTTATCTTAAAATTCTCTTGTCATATGCATGTATGTATGTATGCATATATATACTTACACTCTTCTGGTTTACTTTATTTTAATATTCAAATATAGATAAACCGTCACAGCTCTAACTTCTCTTCTATACATACAGAAGGGAAGTCTTTAATTTTTCTTTCTGAAAATGTGCGTGTTAGTTACTCCCTCTACATTTATTGTAACAGCAGTTCTCGAGGAAAACAACTAAGAGACTTCTTTATTTATTATGAAGTTTTGTAATTATTGTTATTAGTATCATCAGCTTCATTAAGTATTTTTTCTGCTTCATTTATCAATTGTAATTGAAAAATTGTTTACTGATAAGGGCCTGTGCCCAAGCTGATATACATGTTTATTTCTTCTAGTTAATAGTCATGTTTTCATTAAATTCAGTGCATTCTAAAAAGTCCCATAAAGCCATCTGAACTACTATAATAATTTCCATGTATTTTGAACAAAAAGAATTGTTATATTACAGCTTTGTTCTTTCTAAACATAGACTCTTATTTTACTGTAATTATAATAAATCTATGAATTATGACAGCTGGAACTGTTATCTAGGTCAATAACCTGGGGAAAGACATTATCTTCTGAAATAAGTTGAACCAAATAATTAACATTTGCCAGCCATTAGAGCAAATTGTCATTAGCATTGCCTATTCTAAATGCTATTTAAAAGATACCAAAACTAAACTGTATTGTGGTACCAAAGCAGTTCTTGCAAACTTAATGTTTGCATCTTTCAGTAGTTACCTCTCATATCTAGTGAAAGATTCATAAATATTCATGAAAATGTGCTGGGAATCTGAAAGGCAATTTTATATTACTTAAAAAAACAGTAAAATCCTGAGAAACCACATTGTTTCTCATTATTTATTGTTTTTCCTTAGGAAGGACCAAAATTTCCCATTACCTGTGCTCTACCCTGACACCAGACCATGTCCGAACTTGCACCTGAAGAATCTTATTACCCTCAATATCATGGTACTAACATAAAACTATTACTTGAAGACAAAGTCATTTCAATGTTCAATTGAAAATGAAAATTATTAGAAATGTAGAAACAGGTTTTTAAACTCAGTCAGGTGGTAAAGGGGCTATTGATTAAGCATCAGCCCTATTCTCAGTGCTTAATTATTGGATTTCATGGAACTTGTTTGGATTTGTTCTACCGAAATTTGTGATCTAATTCTTGTTCATGTCACACAAGCCATAGAATCTAGGCAAAAGTCCATAAAACCTGAGAAACAGCAGAAAAGAAAAATGACAAAACCAATGACACTAACCTTTTCTCAGCAGGAGCTCAGCAGCCAACATATTGGTAGGACAACCACCTCCCAGTTACCTATGACAGAAGAGTCAAAAACCTCAGGAACCCATGGCCAGCCAGAAAAGTAGGAAAGTACTTGAGGTAAGAGTAGCAGTTTTAAGATGCTATACCCTGATTATTAATGCTGGAAATTTCTTATTAATTTCTCAGCTTTTTATGTTAATCCAGATAGTGGTCTATAGGAGTCACCAGGGCCTGTTGGCTTTAGTGAAGTTGGACTAGCAATTAAATTTAAATTTGGAGTCCACACAAAAGGACTATTGGGGTTTTTTTCATAATTAAAATTTGTGTGTGTCAAAGGGAACACACAAGTTTGGAATTAACAAAAAAACCCCCACATCTTTAAGAGGGTTACATTAAGAAGTGCTATATCTACACTGAAACAAAGCACTCAAATTTTTATCTTTGGAAAGCAGGATATTTTTTTGCATTAACTGAAATCTTCTAAATATCTTTTTCTATGCTATATTGTTCTTCTCACTCAGCATAGAATTAAAGAAAACCTTCATGAAAAAAACTTTAAACTTTAAAATATATGGAAGTTTCTCTGAATGATAATTGATTATTAATTTACTTTTACTCCCTTTATATGGTGCTCACCTAGTGATACATTTTAGTCACAGAAACAGAAGCAAAAGGGAAACAAAAATAAAAATGAATGCCTGAAACAATGCATGTATGTCTATAAGAATTTAAATAGCTCATATTTCTGCATTGAAACCTGAAAGAAAAAATATTCATCAGATTTGAACTCAGAACTTTTTAGCGCCTCATATAACCTTGCAAAATGAATATGATTCTATGAAAAGTAAAAATAATTCTATTCACAATGACAGTCTGTTCTCCTACAGCAGTTATAACTTTCAATAACAGCTGTTTTAATTTTTCTTTAAGAGCCAAGTGCTCTAGACTAATCACTTTCTAATACACTTCAGTGTCGACTTACATGGGGTGTTGTGTATCATTTTAAAAGATACTTTAAAGATGTCAGTGAAGTATTTTTGTGTATTGAACTCTATTAAAAACAAAGATTAAGATTGAACTTTTATAGAAAACTTTTTCATAGCAATCCTTTTGAAGAGCTTTAACTTTAAGGCATCTAAATTATATGACACAATATAAGTTTATCTTCGAGAAATTCAGTCAGCATTTCTAAGTCTCAGAAGCACAACATTGGCTCTTAAGGTGCATAGTTTTTTTCCTACAAACATTTCAAAAGTAGATTTTTTGCACGGCATGTGGTAGTACTCAAACATCTGTAATATGTCATTAGAGTTATCTTTTTTCTTTCATACTGGAAACCTTCCATGTATGGTGGGTTTTTGTTGTTTTTTTTTTTACTTGCTTGTTTTAATTATAGTACTATTTATTTTTCCTCTCCCTTTTAATCCAGTTTGGTGTGCACTGGTATTAACACATTATTTTCTTCTTACTCTTTCCTAGCAACCTTCCTTAATCTAGTTCTTTTTCTAAAACTTTTTTTTTTTCATCACATGAGAAGTGCAAAATAATGGACTGGATTCAACTTAGAAGATGTAAATTTCAGTCTCAGTGCTGCCATTCATCTTTTTGATATGAAATAAATTATTTCTCTATGAAGCTGTGTAGGTGTCTGTTTCTCTAATTTTTGGCTATCTGGAATAAAAGTTCTCAATATATCTGTTGTCTCTGTTTTCTATTTTATAAAAAAATAATTGCTTTAACTGTGGTAAGGTTGCACTGTCACCACAGTGATATGAAGAATGTTCTTTTAAAGTAGTTTCTCATGGTATCACTTCTTTTTTTGACCCTCACCCCACCTGAACCTCTCTTTCCACCAATAAAAAACCCTTTAAAATTACAGTTATCTTTCTTAACCTTCAAAATATTTTATCCATGATGTTATATTTTCTTGCCTCTATCAGTCTGTATTTCTTTAGTTATTAGTTTGTTCTGATTTACAGGTTTTTGTTGACTGGGTTCTCCCTTCAGCACCCATACCCAATTTCCTCTTTCTTATTGTCAAGAACAGGACTGTAACTCTTGACTGATGCATCTGCATGAAGACAAATGTTAACTAGTGGGAAAGCGTGAGTTAGCCTCTGTTAATAAGTATGAAAACTTGGCTGCATAAGATGACCACACTGTTAGAGCTAATGGCATTTTCTACAGCTTTTATGTACTAAGAACACCTAAAAATAAAGAGTGTTTTCATTTAGCTCTCTTAAAGGTTCTCAGGGTGTCTTCCCTGGACTGGAAAGGAGGAACACTTCATACAGCTAGGTTTTTGTGACTTTACACAGAAGAACAATCTGCAGGAATTTGTTTGTTTAAGTTTCAAAGGAATTTTAAAAATCAGATACATCAATAGTGTGTTTGATAATTAATACTGAGTAAACTCATAGTAAATAACTGGAGGGAAACAAATATACTGGATGTGATCTGCTACCTACAGTTTTTGAACATCAATCAATTAGATAATTATCATACTCTCTCTTAAGATTGTGAATTTATTGACAAAATCCATATCACCTTTATTATGTTATTAACAGTGATTTTCCTTAGCCATTTTATGCACATAATTCTACTTTTTCTGATTTAATGATGGAAACTGAAGTCTGGCTCTAGAGAAGATAATGATTACCTATTCTTAAAACATTTTCACTGCATACTTGTTTTCAAGGAAAATTGTTTAACTGTATTTTAAAACTTTAAAACCAGTTAAGATACTGTTTTTTCTTAGTCTTAAGACATTGACTATATTTTTTCCCCTTGATAGTTTTATGAAAACATAGTGACCGTACAAAATATGATTGTTTTTCTAGATTCCACATTTCCTTTCTATTTTCATCAATAGTTAGGAGTTTATGTGCTTTGTACTAGTAAAAAACAAGCAAATGAATATGTGAATAGTATTTTACATTTGTAGTGAAAGCTGTTGAAATCTAAAGACCTATAAAAAGGCCTGATTAACTTCTTTCTATGAGCAAAATAATGTTGCTTCAAATGATTTTGCTTGCCATTTAATTTGACCTCACAGAAATTTCAGTGGAAATTAAACAAATTTAAACCGACTTTGCAAGACAGAAAGGATCAGTCGTAGAAATGTCAGTATCTATACGTTAATAATTCTGATTCTATTTCTGATTTATATCTCTGGGCTAGAAGCTTACAGGGAAAAGACTCTGCCCCACAGTCTGTTCATAACCAGAGTACAAGACAAAATGAGCTATACCGCATTTGCACTACTACTGAGGAATTATCTCTTTGCCTAAATCTACCATAAATTATATCTGTAAAGATAAATCTGTATTTCTACCTTTATTTTGGATTTAAACAAAAAATAATATGAAATTCTTTCTCTGAATGTCCTAAGCAATAAGCTACAGATTGGTTCTGTATTGAATTTTGTTCTTTTAGCCACATAAATTTTTCATTATGTTCTGTACACTATCATAACTTCAACCGCCATGATCTAAACTTGTCTATAGGCTGCTGATCAAACTCTGTCTAATTGCACTTTGCCTATAGTATGGTGGCAAGAAATGGTCCTGGATAGTAGAACTACAGATCTGAACTCCTGGATGCCAGAAATACAGATTTGAACCCGTTCTAGCTAAGGATAAACTCATATTATTTCTTGGTGATTAGCTATTAGGTTATTTCATAAAAAGCTGACGGCCCACTAAACATGATCAGTGATGTAGGTTCATATAAATAAGAGTGGGATCAGTATCTGAAATCCAAATAAAGAGATTTTCCAGGAATGGGAGTGAGGCTAAGGGAAGAAAATAGAATATATCTCTTATCGACATACCAGTCTTTTTGGACAATCCCCCTGTGATGCCCAGCCTTCTGTATATTGTGGAGAGTTTACATGCTTCAGTTTCTTATTGCACCATGAGAACCTTCTACCTAAAACCAAACATTGTACTTCAGCTACAAGTTCCTTTCTTCTATACTGGATCCAGATCTAAATGTTCACTGACCTTATTCTTACTTAGATAAGTCATGTAGCCTTTCAGTGCTTAAAAGGGACTTATAAGAAAAGTGGGGACAGACTTTTTAGTAGGGCCTGTGGTGATAGGACAAGGGATAATGGTTTTTAAAAGAGGGTAGATTCAGACTAGGTAAAGGAAGAAAGTCTTCACACTAGAAGAGGTTACCCAGAGGGGCAGTTGATGCCCTATTCCTGGAAACATTCAAGGTCAGGTTGGACAGGGCTCTGAGCAACCTGATCTAGTTGAAGATGTCCCTGCTTATTGCAGGGGGATTGGACTAGATGACCTTTAAACATCCCTTCCAACCAAAACTATTCTATGATTCTATGGTTCTGTTGTAGCTTAAAATTAAGTACAACCTTTGCAGACTTCTATCACTAAGCTGTTTATCCTTTTATGCATTAGAAGGGTTTTCAAAACATAAAAATGGTTTAGCTAACATTCACAATACATATAATAAGAAAGAAACAGTTTAATTATTAGAACAGAACAATGTTTTATTGTTACATCATGAGATATGATCCATATAATGTAATTTTATTATAACAATATTCCAAAATGTAATTTCAAATTTAGCTGAGTATGTATTATTCAGTCGTTTCATTATGGCCCATTCTATTGTAAAATCCTGTAATTTTTAAAGCTGTTTTTTAAGCAAATTCTGTCTTGATGTCCTTTTCAGAGGACTTAAAAGAAACCTCAAATTTTTGCCATTTTTTAATTTGAAAGAGTTATATGTGTGTGTACACAGAAGACAAATCAGTGAACAATATCACATAGGATAATTAACAATGTAACCTTTTAATTATTTATACCTTCCTTTGTGGTATAGGAGTATCAATTTTCTCCATTGATTCATTCCCAGAATAGTACAAAGTGCCTTGCAGTAATCTTTTTTTTAAACACTATAGAAATTCAAGTCCAAAGCTTGCTGAAAGCCTATGCTTAATGCAGACTTCTGTTCATGATCTATGTACGTAGTGTGGGCCAGGACTGTGTCTGAAATACAGGTTTAATGTAGGAGTCTTTGAAAGCATTAAATCAAGAGCAGAGTAAGAAAGGGTTGTACTTCAAAGAGAAGAATCCTTCAGACAAAACATCTAGGACATATCCATAATCATATTTTCAGAATCGCCCCAGTGTGGTTAAAAATGCTGTGTAATTATTTTTACTAATAAACAGTGTTGCTAGTTGTTGGTCTGATTCATTTCAATGTTGTTTTCAAAGTCACTTTCACAAAATTGTACATGGAACAAATCTGCTACTTGGGAAACAATTCTAAAGAGATCATTATCAAACATTCCCCACATTTTAGTGCAATGCATCTTCACTGAGATTATGACCTTTCCAATATAATTGCAAAGAAGTTTACAAAAATAAGAAAATGGGTCCCATATTAAATGAAACAATAATGTCATGCAATGAGGGAACAGCACACAAATACGCCTAAATATAAGCAAAATACATTTACAAACCCTAGATTTTCTTTGTTTTCTAAAATAAATGACATTGGTAATCAAAGTAAATATTTTCCTCTTAATTAATCTGGTTTTCAGGTATATATGATCAAACCTTCAACTTTTATTATACTATTCATAGATTTACCTCAATTTTTTTTGAAATCCTTTGTGAAGCTCTGTGCACTGCCTACTGAGTCTTCTTTGCAGTCTCTGCTACACATGCACATCATCATTAGGGTTGTAATACATAGCTGTGTAGCCTTGGTCAGGACATATATGTGGAAAACAAAACAAAACCCAAACCTAACTTTTTAGGTGTTATTTCTGTTTTTCCTTTTTCAGTAAAGGATATCTTCGTCTGAATACCTGTACTTAGAAAAAGTGCTAGCACTCAGATGTCTGAAAGTGTCAGAGACACTGTATTGTTTAGATTTTATCCATGTAATATCTCTCATTGTGGGATCCAGACACAACAGAAAGTATGAAACACGAGAATCCATAAAGGTCTCCCAGGTTAACTACGGGAATAAATATTTTGAGTATTTGACTCATCTTGCACAATGTGAAAGTCAGAGAACGTGACATTTGAACCCTCAAGGGTGTGGAGAGGGAAATAAATTTTATAAAAATAGAGCATGCACCTAAGTATGTAGTAAGGAAAATTCCAGCTGGTGGCTTCTACAGTGGGTGTAAAAATTCACTATTAAAAATAGTCCTTCTACCAGCAGTGAATTTGCTGTGACTCTGGATAATTTATTTCCTGGGGCACCCTCTTGGGTTCAATATTCCTTGTTGTGGTCGCCTAAGATGTCAGATTGAAGTTCAAAATTTATTTTCAATGTTAAATTCTGTGATTTTACTATGGTAACCATCTATGAAGATGATTTCTTCATGACAAGTAGGACAGAGCCGATCAGCATGAAATGTTATAACATCCCACTGAAAAGTGATCAATATATTGTGGGAAACATACAAAGTGTTTGTCTACCTTAATAAGGAAATTATTCTATGTCATTGTTCAAGCTTATTTTAGGTGGGGGTGTGATGACATTTGTTCAACATATTTAAGCCACATATTTAAATTCTTTTATATTGAAAGAAGCACATTGGAAGAAAGGAGCACATTTTCTAAAACTAAATCTTATTCACAGATCTGAATGCGAATGATTCCTCTAAGCAAGAAGCTGTCAGAGCTCCTAATTTTCATCATTTCCAGTTCTGAATTGCACAATGTTAATTTTTCTGTAAGTAGAAGCTTTGATTATATCTGTGGAATTTCCACAGAAACCAAAAGCAGAATTGAAATAGCTAGAGAAAAAAAGAAGGAAAAAAGTCACCAACTCAAGTACTGTTACAGGGACCATCTAAAACCAGCTAGGATATAGGATAATATCACAGAGATATTAAATAAAAAGGTTGCATTACTTCAACAACCAGTGTTGGAGTGACTGTTTATGAATGGTCTGTCCAGTTCTGATCCAAACACTTAACAGAACCCTTCTGGGTATTTAAGGAGAACCATTTCAAGAATACTGGGATACCAAAAAAGGCAGACAAGAGACAAGAAAATCATTACAGGATCAAAAAATGTGCCTTATTGTGATCAATTCAAGGTCTTCATAAATCTAATTTTTTCTGAGCAAGATTAAATGTTTGAATAAATCACAGACTATAAGTATCTACATGAGGAACAAGAATTTGAAATTAGATGGCCATGCAGTATGGCAGAAAAGCAAGGAATGGAAATGGAAGCCATAATTTGCAGAGATTTTAACTTATTTTCCATCATGGAAATTTTAAAATAAAGTTTACTGTTTTCCTCAGTTATGTGCTTCTGTATAAGGAGCTACTGCATATGCAGCAAAAAACTCCTGTCTTTTCAGAAAGACAGATTGAATAATTTGAATTTATTACTCATACAGCTGACAAGACCTCATTTTCCTTCAACCACTGATGAAGGACCAGAAAGTATATATCCTTTCAGAAACACTGCGGTTATAGACAACAAGATTTCTTCAGCTGACTAATTGTCTAAGGTCTCTGGACTCTCTTGACTACTGGAAAAAATAAATTGACTGGACAAAGACGTCTGGTGCCATTTTATGAGCCTAAATATTCTCCTGACCTCCATCTGCTGCTCCAGAAGAACACAACTCTCCCACAGGCCCTTTGTAATGTCTACAAGTCTTGTGCTGATGCTACAGCAACCCTAAAGCATCAAAAATAGCCAATCAATATTTAGATAGATGAATTGAGTCCATTGACTAAAAAAAGATCTTGCACAATGAGCTCATAAGTAAACAAGAATATATAAACACCTACTTTACGACTCTACAGCCTTACTTCATGTATTGCTTTTCCTAATTATTATTCTTTTCTGGGCTTTATTTAATCCAACTTTAAAGGTAACCAGTAGTTATTATGTGAAGATATGTATTGTTATACAATATTTGCCAATCTAAATGCAAAGTAAGATGCAATATCATAAACATTCAAGAAATAAGTGAAGTTTATGTAAATGATAACATAATACTTTATAATAACTAGAACTTATCCTTTTTTTCCCCCATTAATAGTTTGCTCACATTAAAGATCTTTTAAATACAATAATATTTAACTGGTTTTGACAATGATAATTGGGATTTTTTTTCCCTGCAGAACTGAAGATGCAAGAAACACACTCATTTTCAACTTAAAGCATGGGCACTTACAGCTCAGACTCCGTGATTCTGAAAACCAACGACACGTATGCACTGATCTGCACACACAAAGCAAGCTCTACACATAAGATTTGCACTGGTGAGGCCACACCTCGAATACTGTGTTCAGTTTTGGGCCCCTCCCTACAAGAAGGATGCTGAAGTGCTGGAGCGTGTCCAGAGAAGGGCAACGAAGCTGGTGAGGGGTCTGGAGCACAAGTCTTATGAGGAGCGTCTGAGGGAACTGGGGTTGTTCAGTCTGGAGAAGAGGAGGCTGAGGGGAGACCTTATCGCTCTCTACAACTACCCGAAAGGGGGTTGTGGCGACGTGGGTGTTGGCCTCTTCTCCTAAATAACTAGTGATAGGACGAGAGGAAGTGGCCTCAGATTGCGCCAGGGGAGGTTTAGGTTGGATATTAGGAAAAATTTCTTCACCAAGAGAGTGGTCAGACATTGGAACAGGCTGCCCAGGGAGGTGGTGGAGTCACCATTCTGGAAGTATTCAAAAAACATGTGGATGTGGCCGTTCGGGATGTGGTTTAGTGGGCATGGTGGTGATGGGTTAACGGTTGGACTTGATGATCTTGAAAGTCCTTTCCAACCTTAATGCTTTTGTGTTTCTGTGATTCTGTAATCACTGCTCTGTCTTCCATATGGTTCGATGTGTCTTCCAGGAGGATCTGTTCCATGATCTTACTTGGCATGAATGTGAAGCTGACTGTTTCATAGTTCCCAGTTCCTTGTTGTTACTCTTTTTAAAAATGGGTGCAATATTCCCTTTTTTCCAGTCACTGGGGTTTTTGACTAACTGCCGTGACTTTTCAAATATCATGGTGAGTGGCTTAGTGACTACAACAGCCAATTCCATTAGGATTCTGGATGCATCTCATTGGGTCCTATGCACTTGTGTATGTTAAAGTTCCTCACATGATCTTGGATCTGATCTCCACTTATGATGGCAGGAATTTTGTTCCCCTAGTACCTGCCTTGAGGTTCAGGGACATGACAATTGTGATAGATCTTGTTCTATAAATTGGAGTTTAATGGCAATGGAAGTTGATGATTTTATTATTTTTCCATTTATAGCTATAAATTGTTCAGGGTTTGTTCATATTACGAACTATGATTATTCATCCCATAAGTAGAAGAAAATCAGTTGAAGGGAACATAAAATAATTTTTAAAAGAAATACACTCTGATACACTTTGGACTATGCTAAAGACTATGCTAAAAGTCTTTGCTGAATTTATAAAGATGTGTGTTCTTTTCTTTTTATATAAATTGTATTTGCTGTTCAGTTGCTGCAGTGATAATTGGACTCTAACTTTTTCCACATTTAATATTCCATATTTCAAAATTTATCTTGTCTTATGCTAGCTATTTCTTTTCTTTCCTCACCTTGTTTTGCTTTGTGTCACCTTGCCTTACCTCACCTTGCAACACCTTGCCTTTTCTCACCTAAAAACCCTCAAATCCTTCAGTTAGTGAACAGTATTTTATACTTCATCTTCTGTCATGAAACTCATTCAAATGTTAGTTGATGTAACCTGGCGCATGTATAGGTCAGTGTTTCAGTGTTTCTTCTTTCTCTCTCCTTATTTTCCTGAAAAGAAAGGAGAGAGAAAGAATGTATATATCTTTGTATGCCTTTCTTCAGAAAGGAGGAAGACATACAAAGATGCTTAATCAGAAGACTACTGTTGTTTTGTTGTGTTTTTTTTTTTCTTAAATAGATCATACTGTCTGTCACATTTGCAGTGAATCATAAATACTTTCTATTTGTTCACTCTCACGCTCACAGACTGAATTATGTGTGATCTGTGGTTTTCATATTCAGTAGTATAAAACAGACTTCACAGCCTATTACTTGTGTAGTATTCATGGGTGCTCCAGTGATTTGGGAACACACTTCAAAATAAGACAAGCTTTTTATCTGTTTGATTGGTGTTGTATTTGGTGTGTTTTTTCTTTTTTTTTTTTTTCCCCCCTCTGCAGGATATGATGTTGGCACAAATCAGCTTTGTTTTCAAGAGCGTTTCTCTTAATTTTTTATCCTTTCATGTTTCTAATGTAACCACTTACCATCTGTGTGTCATTTCAATACATGTAACAAGAGTTGTGGTCCCTTTAAATCCTTGCCACTGTCAAGATGGCCTGCATGTGTTTCTTTGGAACATCAGTTGCTTTTCAAAAAGGTCACTGTTGTTCTTCCAGCTTTGCAGCAGCAGGAATTCTTGGTTAGAAATATTGCATTTAGAAGAAAGGGCGTTTTTGTATCCCAAAAATTAAACAGAAACATTTCTGACTAAACACAAACCTTTGCACACCTGTAAGTGGATTCCCAGTGTGAGAACTGGCACAAATGCATAGAATTGTGTCTTCCCCTGAACCAAAATTAACCTGCCCTATCACATTATATTCAAAGTTGTTACGCTTCAATGGAATTAACAACACTGAACAAGGGTAAGCTTTATTTACACACCTGAAAAATAATTTTGCTTTCACCAAAGGAAAATAAAAATCTATGACTTGTAATGTTTGGTAAAATAAAGTTACCTAATTCGAGTAGTGCTTGGATGCTCTCTTTTCTCAAAGTGACAATGTGCTTTTCTCCGACACTTCTTAAAATTATTTTCTGTTCTCATGAGAGTTTGTGGGGCTTTTTGTTTATATTTGTTTGGGGTTTTTTTGTTTGGGTTTTGGTCAGAAGACCATAAGATGGGAGTTATTGAATACCTGCTATTGAACATCTTCATCTCCAGATGTCCACATTTCTTCTTCCAAAATATATTTCATGCTATATTAAACCAAGATTAATGGGAAGTGTTAGGTCCTATAATATTAAAGACAGTTCTAATTACTGCCCAGCTGTAGAATAAAATCTTTTCAAAACTAAAAATATCTAGAAATATTTAACCATTGCAATAAATAGTAAACCCCTTGTTTGTTCATTTGGTGAACAGCAGAAATTCACAAAAACATAGAGGGTAGTGACAGAAAAAATGCAAGAGATCACCTATTTCCCCTAATATTCATCTCACCTGTTCTGACAAATAATCATAATTTCACAACCTTTCTAGAAAATCTGTTCCAGTTCTCAACTATTCCTAAATCTAGAACAGTTTTTTTTTTTTCCCCCTTTTAAAATCTACCTTGAGGCATATTTTATTTGCTAAATCTCAAACTTATTACCTACCACCTAGATCCCAACTGTATTTTACAGTCAGTTCAATGAAATAGCCATTATCAGGCAGCATTTTCTCTCATTCTAGGATAAAATATGAATCAGGGCAAATAAAATCCTGTCTTTAGTGTCCAGATCTCTCCATTGGTGATAAATAGAATTTAGAATGACTTGATCAGACTTAAGTGTTTAACTTTTAGATATATAAATTTCATCGAGATATATCATCTTTCATGAACTCCATCAGACTAACAACATGGCCATTAAAGAGAAAGCAGAAAAGCATATCAGCATATCAGGAAAGAGAAGCACTTCAACAGGCATAATTAGTACTATAGACTGTAATTTCTCCCTGGAAGAGAGAATTGAGTCAAATCACAACAACATAGCTCAGTAAGTCAAATAGATTTTGCTTTAGAAAAAAACACTGATAAAAAAACTTTGAGAAGAAAACAAAATACAGTGTTCTATGTGTGAATGAAACAATCATTCCAGGATGTTGTCTCAATAGCAGTCAATAAAAGCTTTGATATCAAAATGCACATGCCCATTGACATCTGTGACCCCAGGAATACCACAAGTGACAGCTGTGGATAGAATAAAAAACAATAAGACTAGGGAAAAACCAAAATCTATTAGAAAGAACAAACCAAAGACAGCAAGAAGATAATGCAAAAATAAAATTAGATTGTATTTGGGAAAAAAAAAGCAATGCTTTATCCAGATAACAGAGCATCAAACATTTAAAACTCAAGTATGACCATAAAACAAGACCTTATGCATGAATATCTGTGATGCTTTCATGAAATTTGATAAGCTGGGTGCTGAAGGAAAACAAACTGGTGAATGAACAGTGTTGGCTAGGACTTTGAAGGCATCATAGAACTGAAGAAAACAAGTAACAGACTGTTTCTTGTTTTTAGAGGAGAGTCCCATTTCCTCCAGCATCATTCCACCTGCAAGATATTAACAGGATTCTGTACAATGAAGTTAAGCTACTTTTGCTCATAGGCTTTGATAGCATCGTATACAGGCACTGCCTTAGCAGATCCTGTTTAATTCTAATCTTCTGTTCTGTGGAAATAATACCACACAAGTGAAAATTTGCCTTGAGGTTGTCTCTGCAATATTTCATTGGCTGACCTCTCAGCCATTCGCTGTATTTTAACAAGTGACAGAAAATAGCTTCGGGCAATCTCTCTCCTGATATACGCACCAGATGCTTGGACGAGAAGAGACAAGCCTGCAGGACCATTGCTTTGATGCTCGGTATTTGACAACACTCTAAAATGTTAGTGTTTGGAAGCTTATCCTACTGTTTTATACCAGCAAGGTCATGAAGAACATATAAATTGACTAAGATGATTGATGTGGTGGCTGAAGACTGTTCAGATTCTGTAGCTGTACAGAAGAATGATGATTATAAATGGCCTATGACAAATTTTAGATAAAATAAGGATTTAAATAGAACTTTAAGTATATGCATAAGTGATCGCACTCACACTTATTTTTCCCCCCTGAAATGTGACAAAATATTTGTTAAGATAGCTACCCAATAGGGAGCATTTCAGTATACATCTGCTATGAGAGAGGACATTTTGGATGGAAGAAAGAAGTCAGAATGGCATCTTCTTGGCTTTTGTAATTTTTCCTTGTCTCCAGAACATGAGTGGGCAGTTTTAGATATAGCACAGTTTGGTTTTTTTCTGTGCTATGCCTCTCCCACTGCCAACCACACACAAAAAAATTATTTTCCCAAAAATGCATTTTCAGAGTAATAAAATCAATTTTATATTCAAATATGCTTTTTCTTGATTTTGTTTGTCCTTTTTAAGCATGAACAAATTGGCCAGATATAATTTCTGTCCTTCTGTTTAAAAAGTAATATTATGTCTTTCTGAACAGGCTATTGACACAAATGTCTTTGTGCTGAAATTGGAAGCCTGAAAGCAAAATACTGTTTGCCTTGAGGAGAGTGATGAGACATGTAAAAAGTTAATCCCAAATACACAGAATAGGTCTTCTCCTTTGAGTGTAGGAAATCATTTTTTAAGGCTTTACTGGGCTGAGTACATTCCTTCTTCATACACTCTCTGCTCCCCTTCTCTATGCATACACTTAACCTCAGGATTGTTTTTTATGTCCATGCTTTCTCAAGAATGTAATAACAAGGTCTTACATTGTGTTGATTTGTTCTATGATTTGAGCCACTTGATCTAAGGGGAAAGAGCCTCAAAGACATCTCTACATGAAACACCCATATTTAGATATAACCCAAAGGTCAGGTTTTACAATATATAACCATAATGTTCAGTGCTTTAATTATGTTATGTTTTTATTATGTTTTTGTAAAATATTATGTTTTTGTAAAATAATATTATGTTTTTGTAAAAACATAGGCTTTGTGCTTTTTTAAATGTGTCTTTTCTTCTAAGTATTCGATGGGAGATTTAAATTGAAAGTTATCCAAATCTTGACATTTATGATTGTATAAAAGTTCCTTACCAAACATCCTCAAGGGATATCATTCTTCTCAAAGTAACTTCTTTTGTAGATTTGTAGATTTTGTAGAAGGACTGAACCTAGAGAATGGCATATTGTGTGGGTTAGAGCTATCTTGTTCACATGGTTGTAGCTGGATTTCTTTATGGATGATTGTTCTGGAAATGTTGGTGTCCAATAAAATTATGGAGGCTAGCCTGTTTGGCACAATTCTCCCATCTTGAGCAGCTCTGAAAAGGTGCATATAACATTAAAAATACTTAGAATAAACCTCTAGGGTGTAATTAATAATATCCAACTTTATGGATTGAAAAGTGATATCTATCTATCTTTAAGGTAAAAACATTGCTTTTCTTCCTTCTTAAGGCAAATTCTTCCTAAAGACAGTTAATGCCATCCTAGACACTCTGTGCAAGTAGCATAAATCAGATACGTAAATTCTGAAGGCTGTTAGTTAGGTTATGTGAAATTCTGTTATAAATTTTTACTGTGTTTTTGCCTAACCCTTGTTCGGTAAGGAATTCAGACATTTTGTTTTCTTTCCAAAACACTTTGAGACACTTTTGTTTTGGAAGGTTATCTGCCTCTTTTCCCCAAAGAAGAGAATGAAGTATTAGAGAAAAATTTGACTCATAACAAAGAGCTTTTAAAGTGAAGTTAGCATGAGGCCAAGGCTTGTATCCTCACCTGAATGACAAAAGCCCATCTCCCTGCAGACTTCCAATATTTTAAAAATGTAGGTTGATCAAAATCTGCAGAAATGTTTATTCTTATTATTTCTAAATTGTGGTTTGCCTTACTCATCACATGTTTTTATTCTTATTCAATTTCATGCATGTAAGTGCAAATAAAGTCTATTGGAAATACAAAATGCTTCTTATTCTAATTCTAAAAACACAGAGGATGTCAATTCCTTTTGGTGCAAAGTTGCTAAAAATCTCAAATGACAGCACAATTCACAGAACTAAGGATGATTATCCAAGTTCCTCACTGTTTCTGCCAAATATGTACCAGCAGTTCACAGGTGTTTACCAAAAGAGCAGGTGAAAATGAAATTGTGTGTGGTTTCACTATGGTTTTCACTGAAACGTTTTTGCCAAGTGCACCTGAACATCTCAGAGTGGTGATGCACACTGCATAATTTTTTGTCATATCTCATGCTTCCTGTGGCTACGTCTAGACAGAGAAGAAATACATTTATTATTTTAAGGTCTGCCCTTTTATAAATAGAATCCTAAATGCATTTGGCTGGTCAGTCACTTAGGTGGAGGCAGTTTTACAGTTTGACAGCTAAAGATAAGTTTTCAGCATCAAATACTTTCAGGGAAATCTATTGAAAATGCTACTCTGTCGTGCCAGACCATTGAGCACAACTCCACAGGAGCTGTGAAAAGAACTGGTTTCCTGCTGTCAGCTAAAATTCGTGAACCACAGGGGCTAGAGCAATATCAAACAATAGGATTTTGTTATAGCATAATCGGTCCGTACAAGTTCTACCCACTATGTTCTGCAGGAGATAGGATAGGTTATATGGTACATTGCCCTGTCTAAGAGACCTTGTTGTGATGCTTAAACTATGAATAGTGTGACCTGTCACATCTCAGTGACAACAGACAAATTAATGACAAGTTGACAAAGAGTTTAAACTATCTAAAGTAGTGAAAGAATAACTTTGCTGGGAAAACTGTTACTGATTGCTAACGAAGATGATCTTTATAGAGAAAAGAAACAAATGATCATGGTTTTAAGTTGAAGGTAGATGTTGTATGAAGTCTTTATTCGCTTGTCTGAATATCATGGGTTCCAAATTAAGCTATCTAGAAAGAGCAGAAACAGAATATATACTCATAAGGGAGTTTACTTTTCCTTGTTTTTACAGTGGTAGATATGTTTGCATATCTAGATACGCTTATCTCTAAAATAATAGCAATGAAAGACTTTGTACTCAGATTTTGTGGTTCACTGCCATTTTTGGAAGAGGTGGATTTCCGTCAGCTTAGTAGCCAAAGTAGAGGCTTGTTGCACTCCAGAAGCAGAAGAGACTGCAAGCTAAGCAAAACATCTGCCCTGAACCCAGAAATAAACATACCAACGCAGCATGTCCAGCAGAGTTTTACATTGACATTTTGTAGTGTAGTTAAACCTAAGTATTTAAGTAATACATAACAGCCAAGAAGCAAAACAAAACTTGTGGAATAATTGCTCAGAAGGAGAACAGAAAAACATATGCAAGCAGTAAAATCAGCAAGATAAAAGCAAAGGATGCGGAAGAGCTAGGAAAGATGCCTGACAAATTCTGAACCACTCTTAGTCCCCAAAATAAGCTGAACTATCTTAGGACAAGATAAGATCCCTCCCTTACTTTTGAGGAAGGAGCCAGGAGCATAAAAAAAAACAGTGATGAGAGGAATCATGGGGAAGAGAGTTTGGTCACTGCAGTTCTAATTTTTTCTCATCAAAGAGCTCCCATATCTGGTCATTTTGCATTTGGTGACTAAAAACATAGCAAGTTCCATAGCCATCAGCAGTAACTACACAGCATCCACTCCTTGGTACTGTGTACTCTTAACTGATGATCAGCAAAGAATGACTGCTTCAAATAGATAGTGATAACAATTGGTAAGGGGTTATGTCTATTGTCAACGTTAGTCCAGCAGTGCTGTTCTGAAGTTGGAAGCTGGACTGAATTACCAGTCATCTAAATATTCCCATCACAGTGAACTCTAATTCCCTAACTGATATATATCCATATTAAGTTGAAACATATGTCTTGATGTCTAAGAGATAAACACCGATATTTGAAATTACTGTCCTTGCCTGCTTTTGTATTCAATGGAGAAAAACAGGCAACCTTAGGGGGAATTTTGTATGATCTCTCTTAGTTAGATTTCAAATCAATTTAACTAGCTCTACAGTTAAATTGTCCTATGGAATGCATATCTCACCCGGCTGAATATAAAAGGCAGACTAGAATAATTATTTCTGCAATTTCTTTAAATTTACTAGTCTACCTTCCAACACAAGTAGCAAATATAGTACATAAAAGAAAAGGATGTTCTGAATTTCAGCTCATTTCTTATTGCTCTGGGGAAAGATCACCTTCCTCAGAGGCAATAGGTGACATTTAGATTTTTCTAAAGTATCTTCTCGGTAGAGTCAGATAGACCAACCGGTGTCCAGCAACTGGTAGAAAAAGTAGGACAGTATTTCTGCGTGGAGTGAATCCAACTTTCTTTGCCTCCTGGCTGCTGGAAGCTCACTACACCTGGCATGTGCTCTGCAAATGAACAGCCTCCCTGCTGCCAGTCCTTTCAATCCGACAATTGGGCTTGCACCAAATCATCTAGAATGCATCACTAGGAGTCATAGGATGAAAGTGGTGAACTGATGATGTTCACAGTACATAAAGATGTAATGTTATGGGAGCAGGAAGGCAGCAAAGTGAAAACAAGCTGGGTATATGAGGACTTTCAGGAAGTTGAATTAAAGTGCTTTTTCAAGGACTTTCAGAAAAGAACTTTTGAGAGGATAAACTGCGGGGAGAAAAGTTACGGCAATTATGAAGGACACTAGCAGAAGCTGGGAACATGAAGAAAAAGTGCTGAAAAGACAGATATTTATGTAGAAAAAATGAAACAAAATAATCTTCTTTTTCTGAAATTTATTTTCTCATGTAGTGTTATTGTCTTTCCTTTGAAATACAAATGATTTTCCAAATTTGCAGAGTCATGTTTTTATTAGCTCTACTTGAAATGTTTACACAAAGTGCTTCAGCTTCAGTTACAGCTTATGCTTTCATTACAACTCTTTCAAATATTTTCTGTTGCATATAACTGACACAATGGATTAAGGAGTACTAGTACCAAGAAGTGCTTAATGAAATGATGTGGTATCTGTCCAAGCACTCATTTATTCCAGCTAATATACTTTTAAGAAGAAAAAAGAAAACAACCACAAAACAAAAAAGACCCTTTCCTTTTTTTTTTTTGATGCACCTGATACTGTCTGTAGTCCAAGTCAAGTGTCCCGTGAGTGGACAGGCATCACATGCTTCATAATCTTTCCAGTGCATGTTAATATCAAGGTTGTCAAACAGTTTAAAAATGAAACATGACTTCTTAATGAAAACTATAAGCTTCCACTTGCAATACAAAATGTGTTGATGGAAAATACCCTACAATCACGCAGTTTCTGTTTAGCACTAAATAGTTTATGTGATTTGCTGAGTAATGCATTGTATTTTGGTAGCTATTCATTCCACACAGAATACACTACAAAGCCCTTTGTTGAAAAAGTTATAAAACTGTGAGTGTTTTTTTAGTAAACAACTATATCTGAAATGCTTTTGTCTTGACACAGATGAGAGATTATTTTTCTTTTAAATGTGCTGAACTATGTAATTCAACGTAGCTAAATTAATAAGACTTCAAATACTGCTTTCCAATCATAAATATTTTAAGTCTCAATAGTGGACAAAATAAATTTACCAAATGTGAATAACTTGATATAACACAGCTTAGAGTAACCTGCTTTTATTTAGCGTTAATAAACAACAGTCCCAGAGCTCTCATCTTCTTGGCGGGGTTTGTTGAATGTAAGCTGGATTGAAGAAGCACAGAGAGGAAGGATGACAGTGTGTAAAACCCTGGGATGCAAATGGCTTCAGAATATGTATTCCATTCATTTTTCACTTCAGTGAGGACAGATATAACCGCTGACCTTTCAGAGCTGCCAGTCAGAATCCCAGCAGGTGTACCTGCACTGCCAAATAGTAAAAGGCAAGGAACAACTGAGGATGAGATGCCTGTTCATCCACACTCTTTAACTGTTAACTTTTTCCCCGGCTATGGTTTGGACACACAGAAATAAAAGCACCTCAAGGAAAGAGGTACACAACAGGGAGCAAGAGGAGATCAGGGACTAAGAATAAAGAAGAAAAGACATGGCTAGTCTTCACCAGAGCCTAAGCAGGGTCAAGAGAAGCCAGCCTGTGAAAGCTAGTCTACAGGTCAGGTAATGAACTCTAATATTCTTTTATTTGTCAGTGTAGACACAGGCTGTCAGACTTAGCAGATTTTCTAAGAAATATTCACGGGAATATTGATGGCAGGACTGCAACCTTAGAGTGCACTGTTCAATACAGGAAAAGAATGTTATTCCAAGAAACAAAAACAAACAAACAAAAGATCAAATTTAATGGATGGCTGTTGACAGCATGACAAATTAAAATTCCGCGGGATGCAATTGTCCTTACTCAAATGAAAAAGAATTTTCTTAAAAATGCAGTGTCCTGATTTCAGCCAGGACAGAGTTAATTTTCTTCACAGAAGATAATGTAAGGTTCACACACTTTATTATATGAAGAAAATTAACTCTATCTTGGCTGAAACCAGGACATGGAGGTATAAAAATAAGTATTTGAAGAAGGATAAAAGGGAAAAGAATGGAAAATACAATCAAGACCAAAATGATAGTAAGATGAAAATCCAGACTTGTAACAATGACTTCCTGTATTTTTAACAAAAAGAAATAAAAGGCTTTTAAACTTAGAAACAAGTCTTTCATATGGGAGGTATTTATTTCCTGGTAAATTTTGAAATGCTCTGGAACTATACACATTTGTTTTTAAATAAAGTTGATGGCCAAATTAAACTCATTTTTATGCATGTGTGGGATCACAAAAATAAATTCTTCACTTTCTCTTTTCTTTTTCAGCAACAGTGAAACTTTTATTTTCTGCCCAAGCCAGGCAGCTCAATCTCCCTGTGGGGCATTGGGAGCAGCCTGCACCCAGTGGTGGTCTGGCAGCTTGGGGGCAGCACGCAGAGACCCCACTGCAGGGTGCAGGGCCACCCACAGGGCATGTTCTCACCGGCAGGGTGCATTGGCACGGTGTCAGGAGCAGCAGGGGGGCACTCAAAGCTGGGGCAGCTGCATCTCTCAAAGGAGAGGAACTTCCACAGACAGGGAGAGGGTGATGGTAGCTGCCATGGCCAGGGTGGTGCCATTTGTCATTTGAGTGTGCGGTGTGTATGTGTGAGCCAATGTGTGTACACTCATGCAGGGACAGAGGATGAGAGCCTCTTGGGAATATTTATAGAAGGTTATTTAGAAGTTTTTAAGTGTTTATTAACATTTTAAAAATATCTACTATTGTAATTTATCTGTTGCATTGGTTATATTGCTTCTGAATATAGAATTCACTGATTCCTAGTTAACTGCATTGAATCACGTAAGTGGAATAGTACCTCCCTGAGAAAAATATCATATATATTTTTCTTTACAATGAATCCCATAGAACATCTATTCTTGAGATTTTAAGACAGATGGGAAAAAACCCTCAAACTTACATAAAAGTTCGATTTAATGATCCTCATGATTTAACAAAACAATGATTTAGTAGAACAATATTATCTTTTAAGAATTTTGTCATTTGAGGCTGATGTTTTGTGAGAACATCTCCTCATATTTCCCACTACCTAATCATATAACAACACTAACCTTCAAATAAACTCCTGTGTGAGCTCCAGACAGGCTGGTTTGTTCACAGAATACAGCATAACACAAAAACGATAGCCTGGGTCCTTAAAATAGAATAGCTGTGTTATCATGAAGATTGCACAGCTACTAAGCCTTGCTCACAACACTGTGGTGGAGTATCATGCTGATTTAGATGCTGTAGTATAGTACTTCATGTTCTGAAATTAGTTCAGCTAGCAGTGCTTGATGCAGACACATTTTATTTCAACTAGTCCAATTCTATCTCCCTTTTTTTAATGTCTTTATTCTGCTGTCTCACTGTATTGGTAACACTGCTAATGTACACTGTAGAAATAAAAATAAATAAATATGTGATGACTTGCAAACACTGTACACTGATGATTCAGACAGCAGTAACATAATTTCTTGCTTGTTATATTAGAAATGTTTTTCATAGTGATAAGTTATGGAATCAGAACAGTTATTTGTGATTTGACTGAATAAACCAGGAATGAAGATTAAGCTAAGGATGAAGCTTATATGCGTTCCCTTCTTCCATATGGTGACAAAGAAATGCAGAATAATTTAAAGTTAATATAATGATGAAGAAATGTTGAAAAATTTTGCCTTTCCCTTGTAGCCCTTTCCTAGATAAAAATGTAATTAAAAATTAAGAAAGCTTTGTCCATATGAGGACCGTAGCATGAGTGATAATTGCTATAATGGCCCATTAAAATAATGAAAACTTTGGAAGTAGGACTTCTAATTCAGTACTAATAGCTTACTCTCCCTCCCCCCATGGTACACCACAAAAACATGCTCCTGTGTTGTCCTTATGTGTTTTCCAATAGAGGTGTTGCATCCAGCTCGTTAAAAGGAAAATAGTTGCCTTTTAAGTCAGTGTCACCACTTCCAACTTATTTTGATATTCAACAATGTAATCTAAAAAAATTCATAGATTCATTTTTTAATTGTAACTAATTTCTATACATTTCTATAGCACAGGTCTATAGTGGGCCTGGCAAAAGTGCTGGAAATGGTAGGTGACATTTCTCTGTTACCTCTGACACTCTTTAAGTTTTGCCATTTTCTGTTACTAACTATTCCCTTACAGAAGCTTATATAAAATTTTAAATCTGCAGTGCAAGTTTTGGTGTGTGATTTTACCTGTACAATGGAAAGCTAGTACAGTTATGAAATTATTTGGCAATTTTCTATCCATATTTTACCAATATTACGTGCAAAGCTAGTGTCTTGCTGCATCTTTGTTATTATCTGTTACTGTAAGCCCTGAAGCTGCTCATAAATTACATCAATCTTGAAGATTTCATAATTTATGAGTGACCAAGCAGACGAGTAAACTGTTCCATCATCACAAAGGGGTTATAAAGAGATTAAGCCAACATTCCATATATTACATTATTCTTATATCAAGCAGAGTATATATGAGAGGAAAAAAAATAGTTTGAAATGTGAAATCTGTTAACAAAGTCAAAAAGTCAGTATTTCTAGGTGTATAAACTGTGATAAAAATAGATATTAAAACAAGAATTTGTTCCTAAAATGTATGTCTACTTCAGTTTGAACAAAAAGGACTAAATTCTTCGGTGACAGAAATGAATGTAAGGGTAACAGAAATATGGTGACCTATGCTGGCTAAAGAATTGGCTATAATATGGCTTTGCTTCAGGTAAGAAGGTAGTAGGATTCAATTTTTCAATTAGATGGACCGACAAACGAACAGTTTTTCAGAGGCAGGAACTAAATAATTACTTCTGTGGTTGGAATGTTCTGTGCCATATTTCCAATAGATGCATCTTTATTACAACTGCTCAAGATCAATGGAATTAAGAATTAATAGTAGAAATATCTGCAGAATCTTCAAAATTTTTTTTCTTAAATAATGTAATAAAATCTCAGTTAAACTCAATAAACTGTTCCAGAATGTGTCAAGAGTTACACTCATGAAAAATGTACAGCAAAAGAAATAACTAAAATTAACATCCCACTAGTAAGCTCTGGAACTATACATGTGCTACAAGGAAAGCCTCTTGTTAAAGTGGGAGCATCTTCTTAGGCACAGGGGAAAATGGAAGGCTAGTCACACTTTAAAACCTTCAATTATATTTTTACTTTGTTTCAAACTAACACCTATAATTGTTAACAACAATGTAAAGGTTAAAATATCTTTTTGTTTTATATTAGTTATGCGTACATTACTCAGACCACTTCCTCAGACAAAACATTCTTTTAAATCAATATATTTTGTTTAAGAAGATTAATGAGCAATAGATAATGATTCTAGAATTAAAACTTTCAAATCTAATATAGTTTAGTTGGCAAATATGTCCTATATAACACACTTGTGTATTCCTTTTCTCCCTGTGTCTGGTATAGTTTAATATTAGATTGCTTCTTACAGAAACGAGCAGAAATATTTTAATAGCTAAACTTAATTATATATAATTCATAAATGGTACTTATTTAATAGTGATTTGTGCATATTCTAGCACATTCCTACATTTTGAGTTTCTATATAAATTTCATACTTCAAGGGTTACATCTGCAGCTGTTATGTGAAGATTGAACCATTTTTCATTAAAGTAGATTTCCACTGGATTAACCTTCTGCTTTCAAAATGTACCATTTAATCAGTGCTGCTATTTTCCTGTAATGGGAAAGAGCAAAGCTTATGACTGTTGACTTTATATAAGCATACTGTACAAACAATAAAGTTTTCTGCTTACACTGCAAAATCATGCAGCCACAGAGAAAAATACTGTAATATGGAAGAGTATGTAATTATGAAAGTGTGGTACTAATTTTTCAGCTGACTGTATTTGAAATGGAGCAAAGGCAAAATATTTCTCATTTATTTCACAGATGCAGTTTACAGAATGTAAATATTAATTTTGAAAATTATTCCATGGAAAATATTTATTCCCTGGGAGCAAAAGTTAGATAGGCCCTGAGAAGAAGCTGAAGTAAATGAGTGCTGATTTATATAAGACAAATGTTTGATGCAGTGACTTTAACAGAAAGCCATGCATTATCATAAGGTTAAATGACATTGCATACAATACTCTAGGAGGGGCAAGGAAATTTTATTTTTCAGGATAAATGATCTTCTAATTCTAAACATTATACAGCACAATTCAGAGTGAATACAAAAGCTTAAAATAATTACTGTTATTATTGTCAGTTGGTAATAAAACATTTTTATGTATTAATAGCTGATATATTTAAAGAATGAAAAATGTAGTCTTTGTGTTGTTTTAACGAAGTGTTGTATTATAAAATTAGAAATACGCAGAAAGTGCAATGGTTTTGAAGCTCAGAAGCTCAAACATGGGGAAGAACTGATATGCTTTGCTGCTGGTTGAGCTGAGACGGTGTAAAAATGTTCACATTTTTCATGGACTGGAAGACATCTACATTTGCTCTCCATTCAAACTTAGATGGTGTTGTGTTTTGGAGGGTTATCTGTATTGTCTAAGACAGCTTGCCTAAAAACTTCACTCTGTTTTCAGTTAGAAGCTGAAGACATATCAGTTCACACAAAATAGATTTATTGTTACAGTAAATCTGGAGTACATAAAGAAAAACAATCCTCTCTCCATTTTCTTTGATAGGTAATGGCTTAATTTAGACTAAATAACAACAGATTGTGTGTTGTATATTAAACTGAAAACAGATTATGCTGCTTTTGCTTGTTTGAATTTTACATTTCCTCCCACAAAAAAAACTGCTATCAAACATGCAACTTCATCAGGTAAGTACCCAGATCATCACTCGCTAGTGATAAATTGGTAGCTTAAGATTTTCCTGCTG
>NW_010543979.1:16140-22946 GCF_000687285.1 Phaethon lepturus | reverse complement strand
TTGCTCTTTGATATGTATTTAAGTACAGTTCCTTTTTCCTTTTCCTTTCCTTTTTCCTTTTCCTTTCCTTTTTCCTTTTTCCTTTTCTTTTTTCCTTTTCCTTTCCTTTTTCCTTTTCCCTTTTCTTTTTCCTTTTTTCCTTTTCTTTTTTTCCTTTTCCTTCTTTCTTTTTTGTTTTCCTTTTCCCTTTTTCCTTTTTCTTACTTTCCAGAGACATCAATAAAGCTATGTGTGAACTGTGTAGAAAAGTTATTTATTGTAATGTTAAGATGAAATTAAGGGTATTTTTTTTTGTTTTGAACCATATACTAATATCTATATAATCATAGTAGTTCAGAAGTTTAAGGATCTTGGTCTTGCTTTAGACAACTCCTCCAGAGGGTTTTTATCACAAACTTTTTAATCTGCAATTTGATTGTAATTTGACATCCTCAACTGCTTGCTCATTCTGATGTGCACAGCAGACTTAAACATGTCTGCCTAGGAGTCAACAGGATACTTCTAGTTACACGGTAATCCGTGGCAGCTACAGATTCACAGTGTATAACTGGGTGATATACAAATGATAACTAGTATCATTGTCTCCTTCCTGATAGACGAACTGTCCCATACTGAATTCAGAGAATATATCTACCAAATTACAAAACAGTGATTAAATTCTGTGTTCCACGGTTTTCTTTATATATACACAGTGAAAAAATGGAGAAAATATTCATATTTTCACTTAAAAAAATTAAAAGGAGTTATTTCCTAATTATTTTTAATAACTACTAAAATTCCACGAAAGACAATAGTATAAAGAAAGCTGATGGAAAAGAGCAAGCCAACCAAGTAAGCAAGGATAAGTAGAAGAAGGTAATGTGATTATAAGGGACTGCATATTTATTTTTCTTGTTGAAACTGTATGATTGCATAACAGAGAGGAAATCAGTCTTTGTGCCTTGTCCTGGCTGTTGTACACTCAATTGTGTGGAACCATTTAGGGGCACAAGGAGATTTTGCTGCCTCTGATTACTTAGGGGAGAAGAATTTCAAGTGTAGGGTAGGATAGGTAAAACGCAAAACACAGGTAGCATGAAAAGATAGAAAGAACACTAACAAGAGAACAAATGTGCAGTAAGGACTCAAAAGTGATTAAAAAAAGATACTTTTTCTGTAATCTCAGAGGTACTATGAAGAATTTCTTGCCACCTATTGAAGGTTGCTGGCCTGAACATAAAGCTTGAGGAAAGAAAAGAATGAGCAAGCAGGAAATTAATTTTTAGTTCCTTCTACTTTAACTTGGCTCACACGCTAGAAGTTACAGCACACAGACAAAGCTATTATAAAAAAATCTCAACTGGAATAGTTGCATTTTTTTTTTTTCCAGTTCTGCCTGGGGCCCAGCTCCAAAATAAAGGAAGCATACCAGCTTCAACTGTATTCTTCATTAAACATTTTGAACACATTTCTGATATGGTTATTTTAGGGGAAAAGAACTGAAAAATATGATGAAGTGCAAATAACTGTTCATGAAAAAAGTGTAGTAGGTAAAGTTCAGTTAAAAATATGTCTAAGCTTAACACTTTCTCTTCTTGCAGACCATAACATGCATTGATAAGATGGCAGAACAGTTGCCACAGTCTTCTCTAAGTTATTTGATTTCTGAGAACATGCTTAATATTAGATTGTGCATCACATGTAAAAAACAAAATCTCTGCCCAAATTCATATATCTGGTCCTTAGCAAATGAGACAAGTACCAATGTTAAATTTACTTCAGAAGCTGCAAAATGTATGTAAAACATTAGTGATGCAAGCAAAGCAAACCTGTTCTCATAACTCTTCATTACTTACAAACCAAGAGCCAGGTAATAAAATGTAAACTAATTCTTATTTGTAGAGCGTATTTTTCCAAGCTGCCATTTTCATACAGTTCACTTTTTAAAGTTTGTGAGCCTGAGCAAAGAAATATTTCCCTTGACTTTTAACAAATACTTCATATAAGCAAGTTTTTTAGAAGTTAAATCTTATTCTGAATTATCAACTGGAAAGCAGAGTAAGAAAAAAAAAAGCAGATTACTATGGGAAGAAATTGCAGTAACAAACCTTAGTGAGAAAAAAAAAATTACTTTTTTCAGAACCATTCTAATAATTTAAGCAGTTTTCAAAACTATGCATTTAAAATTAATGATTTCCCAAATTAACCAACGCCATAAGGTTCCTATCTAAGTTCAGATGCTTTCAGAAGATTTGAAAAAGTGTATTTTTTTAAATATAGACTGGTTTGAATAAATACAATTGAGTGAATAATAGGTATAAGCTATTACTAAGCCAGATATGAACGACCAGATTATTCTTATAATGACGTTAAAATATCTTTATGATCTCAGATACCATGTGATTTGAATAACCCTTCATCTTTAATGTAATAATCCATAGAAAAGTTCTGTCAGCAGAAAATGACTATTGACTTCAATTCAGAGCTTGGGAGCTGAGGTTTAGAAAGTTTAAAGGTATGCAAGCAAAGTTGGATATATATGTAGTTGGCCAAACTCAGCTATTTAATGCTAACATATCAAATACAGGGGCTAGGCCTTTCTACTGTGTCACAGATGTACTGTTTCTCTGCTGAGAAGCAGTGTCTAACCGAAGAAGGCGGCAAGCTTCTTAAATTGCTGAGCTTCTTAAATTGTTGTTAAGTTGTGACTCTGTGATTTCTCTTTGTTTATCCTGGGGCTAATTTCACTCTCTGGGCACAATTAATTTGTGGAAATTCACCTAAATACAAAAAAAAAAGGTTTATTATATTTGAACAAGAATTGAATTCATGTTTCATCAACCCCACATAAAGATTGTAATCACTTATGTATCTGCCTGTCATATGTCTGAATACTGTAATATTTAGTGTACATATTGTAACTGGTGTTTGTAGGATCAGATTCTTAATAGGCAATAAAGTATTTTCATTCAACTCAATGGGATTAGGTGGATCTGCAAACAGAATAACTAAGCTATTATTAATTTCTGTATTTACCTCTTTATTTGGTATCAAAGTAAAAAAAATTCAACTTTGACGTCCTGGTCTGGGAAACAACTGGGAGACTTTGCAGCACTTAGAAAAAGTTTTATACTAGCACTTAAACAGTAAAAGATGCTAAATTTCAAACTTCAGTTTGCAGTTTCTTTACATAGTTTTTGATCTCCTTATTGCTTTCTTTCCCTCTCCTAGGTTCTGATTATACTTGGAAATTATTCAATTTGTTTTGAACTAAAATTTCACTTACTGATGAAAAACAAAGTTTAAAAAAACAGCATCAATCATATTTGTTGCGTTGAGGCAGATGCCCAAAATCAGCGTTAGTAGTCCGGTCGTGCCCAACCCCTTTCGTTGGACTCTCATGGGTCCGGATGCATTACTAACATCACACTACCTGCTCAGCCAGACACCTCCTGAACTCACACGGCCGCACTCAGAGGTACGGTCGCATTCAGGGACAACACACACAGCTGAGTCAATCAATAGTGCGATTTATTGAAGCAACAGATACGCAGGTTCTTTGGATTGCCGGTGATAAATTCACTGTCTGCAAGCAAGTGCACTAAATTGATTACGGTCGGGTTACACATGCATGAGGTGGTGAAACAACTCTAGAGATTCCTAAAATTCCCGCAGATCCACTCGAGATAGCCGAGTGTTCAAATCTTACCCAAAGGCGTCCCAATGCGTGGGAAGAGAGGGTCAGCCCATCAGCGGATCTTAAAAGTTAGGAGTGATGGTGTCTTCCCTGACATCCAGCTCTTTTCACACTATTTTATAGTGTTTTACTTTGCAGGTGGAGCTTGAGTGACTCTAGTCACACATACCTTTATCAGGATTGGTTCAGAATTCTCTTGCTTTGCGTTTAAAGGTACAGACTAGGAAAAATTCAGTGTGCACGCTCATTGAGGGGTGGTCGCACCTTGGGAGTTGGGTAACTTCTGAGAGGGGTGTGCGTTTTAGTATTATAATGATATTATAATAAGCAAAGTTCACTCCAAGTACAGCATTTCATCAAAGCTGACAGGTCACTGACCCAGGGCATCGCACGTGCAGCTTATTAATGTACACACTGTGTACCTTTAAATTCCCTTGTTCACAGGGCGTGGCTGCAACGTCTCCACTCCGCTCCACCCTCCATGCAATCTCTCCCAGAGTCAGCACACCAAGTGCCCCTGATGTTGCCAACATCTAGGGTTGCCTGGGGAATAGCCATGGTACAGACTCGTTGTACACTAGTGCTACGTTCCATCCGGTTTCAATGCTGTTCTTAGAGGGTAAATTTCCAAATTGCCCCTCAGTGATTACTCCACAATATTTGCAATCAGTCAAAATTAAATTTTTCAGGTTTTGGAAATAAAATTAACCACACAGATAATCGTAAACCATATCAGGTCTCCTTACCTGACAGCCTCTAGCAGTATGCATCTTATCTCTGTAGGGTCTTTCTGAAGAATCTGTCCATTTCCTGTTCATTATTTGAATAGATACCATGACACTTGCTTATTGTTTCCTGCAGCTTCTTCCCCTGGTACTTCAGCCAGAGTGCCTCCTTCTTGCAAGGCCACTGATGCCTCCAACTCAGTCTCAGAGAGAAGCAGTAGGCACTCGCTGCAGCCAGAGACACATATGGATGTATCCTCCTTCCCTCCTGATTCTGATCAGTCATGTCTCCTAGTGTGCCAGAGAAGCTGCTCCAGCTGGTGCCTTGTTCCACGTCACTGTGATTATGCGGACTCTATCAATCCCACATCAGTGAGAAGTAGAATAGAAATTGTCTATCCCCATTTTGGAAGCTTTGGTATTTTTCCAAGAAGGATGCAAGATTCCCAGGGCTATATTCAAAGAACAGGATGTTTATTACTAAGACATCTCCCCAAATAGAGAATGGCTCTGGATTCTACTTTGCTCACAAGAATGCTTACTCATTTTTTACCTACTAGTTACCAAATCAAATATATAAACGGTACTGAGAGCGTCACCTTGAAAGGTTGCTTAGGTATATCTTTTTTTTACATTTGTATGCAAAGATGGTGCACACAACCTGCTTTGGGCCTTGTGCCATACACTGTCACAGTATAGTGATAATAGCCATCGTTGTTTAGAAACTGGTTTTGTTGATCTTCCTGATAGTATATATTATATTATTTTGGTGTAATTTTTTCTCCCATCTCTATTTTCTTGCAAGAAAATATATTCAGTTTTAAACTGTTAGTAGTGCTATTGATTTCAAATTGATAATGGCTTGTTTAATCTTTCATTGTGAAAGCAATGACATCTGAACTGCATTCATAAGTGCTATCAAATCAATAGTGAAATATCTGATGCAGTTAGAAATGCTTTGGAGCTATGGCTGAAGACACTCTTCTTTATCATAAACCCTTTCATTTTATGCCTCCCAACTGATTGTTATATAGCCTGTTAGCAAGTAGCTCACCCAGGGGTTATCTAAAGACATTTTACTTAGGGTGTGAAGCATTGAAGCTCTTCAGAACAGAAATGACAGTATTGCTCTCTGTCCTCCTACAGGCTTTTTAAAGGATTCCTCTTCTTACTTAAGTTTGTCACAAAAATTTTCCAAAATCGCTTTTGTAAAAGGTCTCTTGAATTGTCACCAAAGTGTAAAGTTTCAATTTATTTAGTACAATTAATAAAAGCAACTGCAAAACTAGTAAAATGAAACAGAACTTGTCTATCCTAACAAGACTATGTGGATGCTTTACTATGTCAGTAAACAATGCAGAGACGTTGTAAGAAAAATGTGCAAGAGAGAAAAACTTTTCCAAATTAAATATGGAATTCAGGCACATACACAGAAAGACTGTTTTTATCTGAACTGGGAAATTTAATATTTTCATGTCCACTGTCATGAGATGGTGAGAAGGAAAATTATATAGTCCTGGTAATAAAAGTAAGGACTGACTTATTTTGTGCTTCATCTTACAGAATATTTAAACAAACAAACAAACAAACAGAGACAATACACTCATTCCTGTGAACATGTTTGTTGATTACTCAAAAATTTCAACCATGTTACAAAACTGTTTGCAGCGGGGTTAATTAAGTGACCTACTGATGCGAAACGTCAAAAAATTTTATAAAGTTGTTTATGGCATCTAAGTAGTTTTTAAAACATAGTTTTTCTTTTGAAATGTCCCTAAATTTATAGCATATCAGGAACATTTTAAAAATGAGTTATGCTTGAATTCCTTCCTTTCTTATTTTTCATTGACAACCTAACTTTTAAAATGTCTACCTACACAAAATTTGGTGGAGATATAGATTATGAGGTCTGATGCAATGAATAGTTTAGGAGAGGATTTTTGGTCTTCCTTAATATAAAAGAAAAGTTAGTATGAAAGGTGGTATATAATGAAGAAAATATATATTCTTGGCAGCTAACAGAAGATCAAGAAATACAAATTTAGTTTTGCCTTTTCTGGTTTCGGATGTTGTCTAAGAATTTAGCAATTATAAAATATAAACAGAAAGCTATGACAAAGATGAGATGCTTAACCAATTTGTCATTTATAGAATAAGAGTAAACAAAGGACAATGTTAAAGGTTTACTTTTTGACAGAAAAAGTGAACGCGTGGATTTTGTGAATGTGATAGTAACAAATAGCCTAATAATATGTTGATAGTTTATATATGAATATGCTTAGTTAAATGAAAATGAACTTTTACCACTTGGACTGGGATTGAGCACCAGATTCTAGACACCTAGACAGAATTAGGCATTTTAGCAAGTATGTACTGAAGAGTTATTATATTTGATGGAGGCACAG
>NW_010543979.1:0-16109 GCF_000687285.1 Phaethon lepturus | reverse complement strand
GCAGGCTAAAAATAGGCCTGAGTACCATTTGATACTTTTTAAGATCTTCTCGTATTTGCACGAGACTGGAAGATGTGACACAAGATCTACAGAGTACCTTTGCCCTTCAAAATTAACAGCTGGATGCCTGGAGGGTACTGCAGGGCATCTCAAGTAGCACTGCACAACTTTATGGACAACGAAGATGCAGTGAGTGTACTGACTGTGTTCTCATTGTCTATGATGAAAGCTTAATCACTTAGCAAACATGTAAACACCCAAAATTAGATATCTGTAACATGAGGCTTAATAGCAAACTTGGTGTTAAAAAGCCCTATTAAATTATCATCGGAATATAATGGGAGTTTGGCTCACAGGTAAATCCTCATATTATGGTGTCTAAATTTGAATTCTGTAATCTGGAGTTGATTCCTGCCTTTTACTCTGAATGTATCAACTCAGAGACATTTCTAGACATAGGAAATAAGTTAGGTGAGTTGCAGACATCATTACTTCTGTTCATTATCTATAAAGAAACCTACATGACAAACTCAGATAGGTGCAATTATTGAAGACATCTACAGTCAGTTCTTATCCTTGGGGTTCATTTTAGCTGATCAAGAATAGATGACTGGTGGAAACTGATGTATTCTAGATCTTGTCGCTGACTCTGGTTGCAAGGCAGTACCCCACAGAAGGGTAGAAGTAGTCTTAAATTCCTGTGAAACCCTTGTCAATGTTCCCTGAATGTTTTGAGATCTCAAGACATTGCAAGTGGCACTAGATGTCTATATTTATGCAACTGAACCATTCCTATAATCTCAAGACACAATTATATTTAAATAAATGTTAAATTTCATTATTTCAGGAGTAATATTTTTAGCTATGTTTAGAATTTGAGGTATAGTTTCTAATGCTCAATATTCTATATCAATATAAAGCTTAACACCAGTTCCCAGGTCTCTCTGCACCCAAACAGGTCAAGAAAGTCACTATGATGCAGCAGTTACTTAGAGAAAAAGGTTACTTTCTAGAAAAAGAGGAACACGCACTACAAATTCCTGTGGATTTTGATTCATTTACATTCTGTTGTTCACCTCTGCAGTAGCTTAAATCATTAAAGCATTAGCTGCCCACCCTGCTCTGCAAGGAAGCACAATTAGTAACTAAGTTGACATGAGACTGAAAAAGGGATTTTTCTATCATCTTTCATTCAATGTGATATCAGTGTTTTTCCATGTTTCTACCTTTTTTTTTGTCTTGATACATGATAGTTTATCAGATATTATGTTCTCTGTTAGTAACAATTTATTTAGACTGATTTTGAATCTACACAGTTTCATTTTCTACACTAGTCTCCCCTTGTTATCAGATAACACACAAAACATCACTTTCACAGCTGGCAACAAAATCTATGATAAATTTCAGAAGCTTTGAACACATTAGAAATACATTTCTCTCCTTGCACATTTAGAGATCATTTATGTTGAAATCCATATGTTAAATCTACATAAATAAAGGATACTGTTAACAAAAATAATATATATTATTTTCCTTTGTAATGTATTTAAACAGTATTTGTTACACACCAGGGGAGGTTCACTGCCAGGTGTTTGAGGGAATACTTCTGGTCAGATCAAAAATTAACTCTCAGAGGTATGGGCAAGGAAATAACATAGAGAGAATGAAGAGACAGCCTAGCTCACCATGACATTTAAAATTTCAAATAGTGACAAATTATGTTACCAGGCACCCAGTGTGTGACTTGATTGTCACCAAGTACAAGATACACTAACATAACATTTACTGGAAATAAGCAAAGATATAAGATCCCATTTGAGGTGTCACCAGTGGGGAATCCAGGGTCTTATGTTGCTTCTGAGGTGTTGATTTCTGTGTTACAAGGTCAGCCTTTTCTCAGTTCCTTGCCTGACAGCTCTTCACTAGGTTGTTTTAGAGCTTGTAATAGCTTTGAATAACAATGCCTCTCATTGATTATGCAAAGCCCTTTTGTGACTTGTGATGTGCTGCAAAAGATGTTTAGAAATCTCTGTGTAAAATGGAGGAGAGAAGAGAGGAGAGGAAGCTGGAGAGGAAGGAGGAGAACCAGAAAGACAAGACAAGAGTACAGTAGGAAGGGCAATTACTTAGACTTAATGATTTCAGTGGGATGATTTCAAAGCCCTTCTCTGCTTAATTCAAAACAGAAACTTAATTTGTATTGAAAGAGACTATCATAGACCACATCCTACTGATCATCCAGAAGTTGCATTCCTCCAGGTGTCCTAGGAGAAGACAAATTTCTTCAATTTTGTACAAATAATGAATTTGTTATGTTATATATGTTATATATTTGTTAATTTATTATGAATTGAACTAGAAATGGATAGATACTATGGAAAGCGTTCAGCCCACTTTTAATCTTACTCTGATTTAGGCAATATGTGTTGTCTTAGGTTTTCTATCATGTATGGCTTCCTCATCTTTGATGAATACATTAATTTTCAGTCTTGCTAGGCAAAGTTCTCTAGGCACCTAATCACAGTTTCCTAGACATGCTGACAAACACCCCTTTTTAAGTCAATGGATGACTAAGAACTCCGATTCAAAGATAAGACAGAAGAGACAAAATTCTGCTTTAATTCCTGGAAAAACTAATCCTGGAAAAACTAATTTACTTAAACCATGCCTTAAGTAAATGATATGATTAAATTTGGTGCATGAAGCTCTCAGACACTTATATGTAGTTTCTGAAGAGTTTAAGTGCTCCCATATGACACAGAACTGTTGCCATTCCTCTTCCATACACAGACATTTAAATTCATGATTTCACTTCTTAAGGGGTACCCTAGTGAAATTATAGAACATATTTGAAGGTATTTATTTTTCCATCCTTTGCATTGAAACAAAGAATGTAAGTCAATACGATAAGAACAATTCCTATCTCTGTGGCCCACAGAAAGAACCAAATTACTGGTGCATAGAGAAAATTTTACTTCAGACAGTGTTTATGGACTAGATGCTGAGTGGACAGGGGATTTGGTAAGAGGACATAGAATAAGCTAACATACTTATTGTTTTCTTCACATAATTCTTTAATATAGGAAAATCTATTGGCTACAGAAATCTGAGGCTTCTGAGACCAGTGGGAGAGTCTGGAGCAAGACTTACCCTCAGAAGAAAAAGTCAGGGAATCTTTGAACAAACTGGACAAAAACAAGGCCATCCAGAGAAACATCCACAGGTGCTGAGGGAGCTGTCCTCCACACTGCAAGGCCACATTGATATTCTCTGAAAGGTCATGGCCATTGGAGGAGGTTCCTGCGTACTGGAAGGAAACAAATGTCTCTGCCATCTTAAAAAATGGCAAAAAGAATGATCCAGGGAACTTGACCCTTGAGAGGATGAAGCAAATAATCCTCAAAACCATTTTGAAGGAAAAGAAGGCTATGTTCCAGGGCTATCAGAGGAGGATTACTCGCACAAATGATAGTCCTGAGATGGTCAGTACTGTTCTTTACCATAGCTACACAGGAGTGCTTGGCATGGACAAGGGGCTCTCAACTGCCAAATTCTCTGCTCCAAGACCAAGGCTTATCGAGAGCTCCAAGTGCAAGGAGGGGGAAAGAAATGCACCACCACACCAGGACAGCTGACCCAAACTGGTCAAAGGGGGTATTCCATACCATATGATGTCAGCTCAGCAATAAAAGCTAAGAGAAAGGAGGAGGAGTGGGGGGCATTTGTTTTCCAATGTTTGTCTTCTGGACCAATTGCTATGCATACTGAAGCCCTGCTTCCTGGGAAGTGGCTGAACATTGCCTGCTGATGGGTAGTAGAGAATAAATATTTTGGTTTTTTTTGCTTCTGTGCACGGCCTTTGCTTTCTGCTTATTAAACTGCCTTTATTGATCATGACTCATGTGTTTGGTCATTTTTTTTTCCATCCTGATTTCTCCTCTCTATCCTGCTGAGGAGGGGAGTGATAGAGTGGCTTGGTGGCACCTAGTATGCAGCCAAGGTCAAGCTACCACATGGTTGCACGAACATAAAGCCACATAAACTAGAAGGCAACCTGAGTACTCATCCTGAGACTTTAGGCTAAAGATTTGAAATGTAACTAAACCTCGATTTCCTAAATATTAGGCATTTTTCACACAGGATTGCTGCTTATGTTGTCTTAACTATGTTCTGTTAATAAGGCTTCTACTTGAAATTATGTTCCAACTAATTCATAGAGGAAAATTAATTAGCTATATATGCTTATGGAGTGTTGGAACTTAAAGTACTTTAGGTAACAAAATAGCTAATGATTTATTTTAAAGGATAGGGGAGATATATAAACTGGCAGATAGATGTTTACATACCTCTGAAGGTGAGGTGGAGTCTCCAGTTTAACACTTGATTTGTCTGCAAAATTAGGCCTTTTACCAGTCTTCCTGGATTACCTTGCTGTATATTTACAATTCTCTATAATTTCTCATTGACATACGGTTCCGTGTTTCTTTCCCATACAGTACACATTAGAGTAAAGGCACTTCAGATGGATGTCTGCTCACTACAGTGTTTCAATGAGAATGTGAGCATCTCACCCATTGCCCTTTCCCACCCACATTCTCCTATTTATCTTCAGGCTTTGATCTCCTTTCTTTGATGAACCTTGCTTAAAGCTCTCCTCATTGTTTTAGCAAGAGGCAACTGTGTTGCCCTGCTTTGTCAGGTGAACCCTGTTTAGCAGCTCTTATTCCTTGAAGTGGGTTCATTGTTATAGAAGCCAAAGCCTTCATCATGAAAACAACTGTGCAGCCACGAGTTGAACTGCAGGATGCATGTGTTTCTGTTTCCTTTCCCTTTAACAATATGATCGAGGACACCATCACCTGAGCTTTGTCCCTTTCTTGTAGCACTAGGAGTCCCAAACTTCCAACTCTCATAGTCCTGGGAATCTTTGTCCTACCCCTGCTCAGACACAGCTTTTGAGCATTCCTCCTTCTGTGTGACAAGGTGCTTAGGCTCTGGACTCTGCCAAATCTCTGCAAAGATCATTCACTTTCCCATACATCTTCCTAGATACAGTGCAATCTGCCCACCTTCTCCCTCATCTCTTTCCTTTCATGGCTTAGCAGCTTGACCAGAGCACACCTCCTGCAGGTGAAGCTACCATCACTCCCAGCTCCCACCTAAGAGAAGAGCATCAGCACCCTGCAGCTCAACACTCAATGACTATATCCCCTTGGAAGTCCCTCTTGGGTCAATACCTGTGTTAATCTACGTCACATTAATTGGACTGTGTCCTTTTATATCACTGTACTGAGCTGACTGGTTAGTCTCAAGCAGCATATCTGGGCCTTTTGCGTTACCTCATTTACACCAACTGTTGTATGGACTACCTGGCTCTCGTTTGCTGGCATTCCTCACTATCAGTTTCCAAGAAGAAACTGGGTGCAAACCTTCTTTGTCTGTTCTGAGACTGTTCCTGCTTCGCAGTCAACTGCCTCTCTTGGCAGTCACTGTCTCTCAGTTCCTAGCTCCTTGGTGAGTAAACTCTTGTAATTTTCATCTGGGGAAAAAAAAAAAAATAAAATATTCTTTTTTTTTTTTTCCTCCCAGTTGCAGATATTCATGTGGAGTACAGGTACAGGGCTCGTAATGAGAGGGCATGTATTTATATTGACACATATCTAAAAGATTAATTGATGCTATGCCAATGACAATGTTTTTGCATAAGAATTTTCTACATCTTATTTTTTTTGTTGTTGTCTTTGATTGCTCAAAGGCATGGTTTGCAACACATTTTCCACTTAATAACTCAGATTACAATTACATGAAATATACGACACTAGTCTGAAAAGGCTAATCTTATTTTTACCATTCTATTCTCTTGATATTCTACTCTACGCTTATTTCAGTATCTCAGAATCCATGAGATTATGGAACACAGTGGTGTAGCCTGTATCCCTACATGGTCAGAAGTTAATTGGTATTTAAAAGCTTTAATTCCAAGAACCTGTCAATACCCTGAAGATTATTTCAATGCAGAATACAAAGAGAACAGCAGAATAGGAACCTTACAAGTGTGCAAGTGAGATGTAGGAATTTAGACCTAAGATATTTGTACAGCTGAAAATGCTTTAGTGTGAAGCTCTGGTTTCATGAAATGGATTATTTGCCACCCTTAAGACCAGTGAATCTGTATTCTTCTGTAAGTAATATGAGAAAATAGTGCTTGGGGAGACCAAAATCTACTCTGAATTAAGCTTTAATATCAGTAAGGATATAGTGAGTGAAAGGAGTAACAGTTAACCAGCCATCGAGGGAAGCAGTGCCTAAAAATTCTTGTCTAACATTGACTCAGAATGATTTATAGTTAGTGTCTCAAATGATAGATCATTCATACCTTTGTACCTCCTGTAGCAATACTCATTTGAATCACCTGATGTCAGATTTAAATTCAGCTTTGTTTATTATTGATTAAACATTTGATTAAACTCATTTGAATGTTTATGTCCCTGACTTTTATGAATCAATTTTGTCAGACTGAATGAGCCATTTTAAATCCATAGAAACTAATTTCCATTTTGTTGTTTTATTTTCATAGAAAGAAATTTTGAGTACCAATGTGCAGCTATGTAAAAATTATGACCCTTTTCTTGATGGTCATAGAATACTGTTGAATGCTTAAAATTATGTATAGTATAAGTCATATTGCAGTGCTTCTTGTTACAGCTAGTGGCTAATAAAAATCCCACTGGGCAGTAATATTATACCCTAAGTACTTATTATACCTAAGTAGTTATTCTGATTTTCCAGTTCACTGGCTTGATGTTTACTATCTTCTCTGTGAGTAACTATATAGAATATACTCAAAGTCCACACAAAACACCATGCATCCTAAACAAAAGAGCTCTAAGATAAATGACTTATTTTCGTTGTGGAGAAATGATAATTGTATATTTTGAATAGAGAAAAGGGATTCTTTTTCCAATGCAAGCCACATATTTTGGATTATTTAAACAGGCTTGCTGCCCTCACTAAGGTCCTATCTAATTAAAAATATCTATAAATAGAAAAACTGATTTTCAGCAAAAAAATTCTATAATATGTAAACAGAACAGTCAAACAGACATTAGCTATTGCACACATGTAACTAGCAACATACAGGCTCAACTGGAGTTAAGTTACGTATTCCTGGGCTCACAGGATTTACGGATGGAAGAATCAAAGAAATATATGCATGCCGCAAGCCTGGCTGTCACTTTAAGACTGATTATGGAATCTTCTCCACCTTATTAAAAACAAAGTAGCATCACCCAAATTTGTCTAGCATGGCTGCCACCCAGTAACTATGCTGTGATCCACAGAGATGACTCAGGATCAGATTTTGTAGGCAGAGCCAGATGTAATTTTTCTCTACTGAACTATCTTTGAAAAGATTCTGTGTTCTAAAGTCTTATTTTTATTCAGAATGAAAATGTACTCTGAAACAAACTGTCTCATGAAGCAAAATGTTCCTTGATAAACCTCAGTGTTAAGATCCTTGAAGCAATTAATTTGGCTAAATTCTTTATAGGTTTTCTCATATGAAGGGATATTTCCTCTAAGGGATGTTAGGAGTGGCCACCTCCTCCAGTTGCTTATGCCAGGATTCCATCCTGCCTGGCAGCTGGAGCCCAGCTCTGTGCCCAGGGACCCGGGGTCTCTGCCCAGGCTGAGGGACGCAGCTGTCACTTTTCTGTTTGCAGGTTCAACCAGTAATCAATGCTCCAGGCTTACAAGCACACACACATTCACAGATCCCCGAGTACCTGCACAGACCCTCTGTCTGCTTGGCACCCCTGCCCAAATTGCCCTCTCTAACCTGCCCCATAGCACCACTACTGTCTGGCCAGTCCAGCTCAGTGCTTACTACAAACACACAGCATTCACACACTCCTCCCACAGGCACCCCACACTCATGGGTCTCCCCCAAATGCCAGCATACACCCTGCACCCACCTGATACTTCTGTCGAGACTCGAGGCCCCCTCTACTTGCCAGTGAGCACAACACACCCCACACATACCCAGTTTGGTGAAGATACAGACACTCACCCTCCCAGCAGGCAGCATGAAGTACATGGGCTGAGACCCACAGTCCCACTCCAGTGGCTGATGTTAAGCCCCTCACTCATCTCACCCACCATGGTTCCTCCCAGTAGCTAGTTTTCAGGACAGACATCATTAACCCCCAGCCACTGGGGCAGGAAAGTTCCCCACTCACTCCAGTTGCTGATGCCCAGACCCCACTGGCTCCAGTATCTGATGCCACGGTCCAGGGGCACCCACACCCCCAGTCTGACTCCAGTAGCTGACACCAGATTTCACTCACACACTGGTCTCACCAGCAGCTGGTACAGTGGACCAGTGAGTCCTTGCAGCACACACACACACATGGGATAGAGAGTGAGATTACAGAGAGAGAGAGAGAGTTAAGAAAATATTTAATAAGATATAAGAAGACAGGACAGACTGCAGTGATCAGGTGCAGGGCTCAGCCACACAAATGTAATGACTGCCCCTGTTTTACACACAGGCTTATACCCCCGTCTGCCTACCCCCTTCTCCATTCCCCGCCGCTCTCCCCTCTTCTGCACATTGTCTCATCAGTTGGCACAGTCGCACCAACCTCCTCCGACATGCAAGACCCTCAGGTTTACATCCTTATCAGTTGCAAAGTCCCAGTTTGCCTGCAGTTTCTTGACAGCCCATCAATTAGTGTGATTGACCAGGTTTGTTTCTGGTTATTGTTTGTTAATGCTAATTGGCCAGGTTTTATCCCTCTGTGTGTTTGTCTCTTGCTCTGTCCTTATCCCCACAGCTGAAAAAAAAATAAACATTTTCACACCCCACATTCTCTTACCAATTCATGCCACTGCCCACGTTTGTTCTTATCAGGACCTCCCCTATGTTTTCTTGATCAGCTTTGTCTCTGTTCTGGTTTGTGGCTCCTTTGATCAGATGCCCTCAAAGGAACAGACATGCTCCTTCCACATAACCTTACACTTGCAAATTCTGAGTAGGTGTGCATAGGTGTGCAAAGTATGTATAAGCTTTTTTGATTGCACTCCTTTTGACACTTGAATATGTGTCCTATCAGACAACGTAAAATACAGACATCAAAAAATTGGAGCAATTGTTATTGTCATTAAGGTTTCACATGTTAAAAATCATAGTTGTACTTTAGAACTCCTTTCTCAGATTAGATATATTATCAGATATAACAGCCAATCTTCAGTAAGAGCAAATGTAAGAATTTTTAAGAGCAAGAAATTGTTGAGATTCCCTATAGAGTCTTACAGTTGTAATAGTAGGATTCTCTAAGGATTAACTGGGAGATAACTGATAAAGAACAGATGTTGAAACCAGTGATTTGTAGGTGAAATGAACTTCAGTATGTTTCCTTTATCCCATAGTCCTGCAGTCATCTCCATTACCTCATACTGCTTCTGTCACTGCTGTGGTCTTGAAGTCAAGGAGCCAGTTCAATTTTGGAAAGAACTGTGTTCAGAAAAACAGATACCTTATTTTGTCTTATGATTGGGCAAATATATGGTACAGATTTGTCATGCTACTCCACAAAGTACTCTGTACACAGTGGAGTAGTAATCATTTACCCAGTATAATTAAGTCTAAGAAAATGGTAAGATCTCCAGCATGCAGTTCTAAATTTAAGACTATTTTTCACAAAGTGGTGACTCAGTATCTGACATCAGTTGCTATATTCAAGAGGCGCAAAGACAGAGCAGAATCTATATTCATAAGCCAAATAGGTAAATGCAATCTCAGTGACACTGGGCTTGTATTTTACAGTATACTGCATGTGCCACTGGTGCCAACATCTACTATTACTCAGATAATCTGTCTCCTCTCATGAGACATAATTATATCCTCATCTTTTCTATTAGAAACACTTTCTTTCCCTTGCATGGCTATGGATGAACTGTTCCATCAAACTATCTCAATGATTAATATACTCTTAAGTAAAACTCAGAACAAATTGTTCTCAGCTTGCATGTAATTTCAGGTTTGTTGCTTCTATTTCAACCCTAGAAATGGATTTGTATGCCTGAAAGATTCTTAGTTTTTCTGAATACACATCTGGTCTAATGAAGGAGCATATATTTTCCTACAAACATTGCCTCATTTTATATGTTGCTACATTGGTATCTCCATTGAAGGCAGGAGGACTGATTTTCCACTGTCCTGTAGGTTTAAATGCAAATGTATTTCACCACTAAATTTTGATAATATGCTTTAATCTCTTTATCCAAGGTGTTCAATACGCTCAGTCACTGGTATATTGACCTGGATGAGTAAAAACACATTTCAGAATGCCATCAAAACAAAAATTGTGTCAGAGGGTTACAGCTGCAATAAATAACTACATGACTACATCAAGTGTAAAGTAATTTAAAATTAGCTTTGTTGTATCTTGTTACTTACAGCAAAAGAGTATGAATTAAACCCAGTTTATTTTCTTTCGTAGCTGTTTTTGACTCACTAATTGACTGTAAGAAATTTACTTTCTTGAGCTTCTTATGTTTAATACTTATCTGGAGAATAAAGGGTAATAGAATAAAATAACGTTCACTTACATTCCAATATTCAAGGGACACTTTTAAGATGTTTGTAAAACATTTTGAGTCTTCATCATATATTTTATTTATATAGACATATATGTATACAGAAATATATCTATATACAGATACAAATTTTGTTCAACTGTGAGAAGTGTTGTTGTAGTCTACCTATAAGACCTTACCTTCATTTTAGAACAGGCAGTTCTATGCTCAGAGGCATTCATTTTCACTTATTTAAGTAAGTCACTATAATGAATTCTCTTTAAATTAGTTTCATTGAAGGGTGCTGATTACATCTGAATAAAGCAGCAGGGCAAGTTCAGAAGGTTTCTACAATGTGGAAATTAAAGATAGAAGACAGAGAATCTCTGTGGGGCTTTAACCTTATCTAATTAAAACTCCCCCTGAAAACTGTTTAATTTTGACCTTCAGTTTCATTTCAGGTAAAATAAATCAATTTCTGTTTTCTGAATCAAGGAATTTGTAAAAAAGAGAGAAAAGGTGTGCTTGGCATTTTGCTCAATGCCTAGCAGCATTTATTACCAAATTCCTTGTTCAAGGTTTCTGTAAATATTTAAAAAGGCATAATTAAATCAATTGCTGTAAAAACACCATATTCTTTGTGACCAAAGCTCACAATTTATTGAAGGTGTTGTTTATTATAAAGAGTCACAAATACAACCACATCAGAAAAAAAAATAGATATTTTACTTTCATTGTTCCTGTTCTGTACTTTAATTAGAAATACAAGTACAGTAACTAAGTTGATCAAGCATATCTTATGGAGGTAGTTAAGTACACTTGCAGTAGCTTAAGTACACTTTTTTCCAACTGCCAGCCATTATTGTCTTAGAGAATTTCTGTTCATCAACATATTTCACAGGAAGCTAGAAGCTTGGAAAGTCTCTTCACAGAGATGCAAAAATTTTAATTGGGTCACTTGTAATTTCCATGAGGTTACTAATCACAGAGATGAAAGAATACCTTTCCCTAAATAAGTTTTACTGTGGAAACCAATCTAATAATTCTTTTCTAAAAATGTAGCTTACTGTAGCACTATTGGTGAGAAGTGAGAGAATAAGTAATATGTGAATGAGGAAAGATTTTATGCAGGATTGAGCTGCCTGTCTGCTCAGCAGTTAAAGACCGAAGTTATTCTTGACTTTGTTGGAAATAGATTAAATTGCTGGGGCAGCTAACTGGAAATAGGCCTGGAAAAATTTCTAAAGCAGTGGTTTCAGCTCCCTATTATTACGAACAATGACGATACATATCTTTATTTCTCCTAGAAAGATATGTGTCCTTAACAAGCTCTCCATTAAATTTATTGGAAGGTTGTTCCAGCACTTTTAGGGGTAAAAGCCTTCTTTTAATTTCTGATAAATTCTGTTGTTCAAAGATAAATGTGATCCTCACACGTACTATTTCAGCAAGTGCCTTGGTTTCCTCTGAAAAACAATTCCTGTATAAGCAAACAAATTTCTTCGAGTCTTTGACACACTCACACAAACACAAACATACACAACTGTATTTTCTTTATTTTGTTTGAAAGAGCACTTTTCATAGAATCATAGAATCATAGAAACTTCGGTTTGGAAGGGATATTTAAAGGTCTTCTAGTCCAACCCCCCTGCAATGAGCAGGAACATCTTCAAGTACATCAAGTTGCTCAGAGCCCCATCCAACCTGACCTGGAATCTTCCCAGGGATGGGGCATCTACCAGCTCTCTGGGCAACCTGTGCCAGTGGTTCACTACCCTCATTGTGAAAAATGTCTTCCTTGTATCCAACCTAAAATTAAAAGCTTGTCGTAACAAGATCTGCTAAAACGCCTATCCCCATCTTTCTTCTAAGTCCTCTTTAAGTACTGAAAAGCTTCAATAATGTGTCCCCAGAGGCTTCTTGTCTCCAGGCTGAACAATGCCAACTCTCTCAGCCTTTCTTCACAGGAGAGTTGTTCCATCCCTCTGATCATTTTTGTGGCCCTCCTCTGGACCTGCTCCAACAGGTGCATGTCTGTCTTGTGTGCTGGAAGCTGCAGAGCTGGATGCAGTGCTTTTTGGTCTGTCTCCTTAGCTTCAGAAATTGAAAAAATTATGCATATGAATCTAAGCTATCCACATAATCTCCCTGTGAAGTCAGAAATTAAATGGGTGTATCTAGAGTCCTATTCATGTGTGTTGGATTACAGCAAGAAGAATCTTCTGCTGGAGGTGTCTATTCTCTCCCCTAACTAAAAGCAAACTTATGACTACCTAAGTTTTAGACAGATCACTTTTACAAACCTAAGATAAAGTAACCCGAAGTACCAATGGCTTTCATTAAAGACACTACAGAACTAAGTTCACTGTAACAAAATACGAAATCTAAGAAGTATTTGCATAGATTTGCACATTTACATTCAAGTTATTTCAGTTATGACTTGGTCCTATGGTTAGCTAACACTTAATGAACAATTAAAATATTTGGTGAGCAGTTTGTTTTGTTTTTTTAAATTATGCATAGATAATCTAGAATTCAGTGCTACAAATTATACACAGGAGACAATAAATGAGTTTTTTTTTAAAAAAAGGATTAGAAATATAAGTTTGTATCCCATTATTTCTTGGTATTTAGATGCAAGAGTCCTTCTAATATTTCTTCTGATCTGTTAGCAGAGGAGTCATAATTCCTGACTACTAAAAGCATTTTGTCTAAATAATACTTTCTTATAATTGTGAAATATTTTCAAATTCTAATATACTGCTCTAATTAATATTGTATTAGTAATTAGAAAAAAAGGTCATATCAGGAGACAAAAATAAAATAGACACTGAACATAGATAAATTATTGTGAATAATTTTGAGTTGTTGGTTTGAATGTAGATAAAATAAACAAACCTTTCAATGCCTTTTAAAGTTACTAGTCAGAGAATTTGTCTCTTTATTCATGTAGCAGCACTTTAGTAGTGTGCATCCTTAAGAAGTCTCCACGTAGGAATTATAACATAGATTTTTATATTCTTAACAGTATTTAAAAAGTAAATATAAGGTAAATTGAGGTGGTTTTTTTGGTGTTGTTTTTTATTTAATTTGTTTTTTGTTGGGGTGGTTTTGGGGTTTTTTGGAAGGTTGATATGTTTTCTGCAGATCTGATTTTTTTTTTTTCATGGCAGCTATTTTATTGTGCTTTGTCTTTAATTTACTTAATGGTTTGGGTAGAGGAAGGAATAGGCCACAATATCTTTTTTTTTTTTTCTGGAAGCCGTCAGCCTTAAGTTTTCTAATAATCCTATTTAAAACTGTCTGAAAGTTTATATATATTCATTACTAAATCTAAAATCACACAGAATAATAAAAATACCTCGTGATCATATTGTAGATGTGGTGCTTAGGGACATGGTTTAGTGGTAGACTTGGCAATGCTAGGTTAATGGTAGGACTTGATAATCTTAAAGGTCTTTTCCAAGGTAAGTGATTCTACAACTCTATCATGCAGTTCACATATTGCACTTTTTCAGAAGTGCAAATTCTGTTACACTGCCACTAACACTGAATATGGTTCATTATCCTGCACTGTGAAGTAAACTGGGGGTTTAATCCTTTTATGTAACAAATTCACTAAATAGAAAGAGAGAATAATAAAGTGAAATTTTGGTTAAAGTTTTTAAAGAACTGTCCTTCTAACAGAAAAACTATAGACCATGGCTTGACAAAAATTAATCTTTCAGGGAAACTCTGCAAGACATTAATTATATGTAGTTTGATAAGACATAATCTTACTATTAGCTATAGTTATAAACAGATTAATATATTCCTGTGTTCCATGTAATTTTCCTTTTTATTATCACGTTTTATTTCAAAATTAGGTTAATATTAGCTTTTCTTTCTGTATTTTGTTGCATCTAATTTTCCTATACCCTTTCATCTTTTCTTTATTCTTTCATATACATCCTTCCACTGGGACAAATATAACATCTTTTATAATGATAAGAGGGATTTATATTTATTAATATATTTCCAACATAGTAATTCTCAATGAGCTATGTTCTAGCTATATAACAGGCTGACATACTACTGTTTAAAGTAATCTCAGTTAACTAGGATCACAGTAATACAAGGTTTAGACTGCTAGTTATCACTCACATCATTAAGAAGTTGGTCACATTCTACTGCAGATGCTTTTAAACTTATTTTCTTAGCAGATCTATAGTGTGTTCCTTATAACATAGTTTCATACACTTAGTGAAGAACAGGTTACTGACACCATGACAGAGATAAGGAGCCATGCTAGTAACATAAATAGGGATGTACAGTACCTCTGGGTTTAGAATATAACAATTTCAAAAATTGAGATTTACATTAAGGAGAAGATGGGAGTCTCAGATGATATTGTAAAGATCTATTTTTTTCCAATTTTAATCTTATCTACAGAGTTACAGTGCCTACAGCAGCCTTCAACATAGGGACAAGAATGTACAGACAAGATGAGGAGACAATGATATATCTGTGAGAAATGTTTGTGCACTGAACTCTGAAGTTTCTGTTGGTATCTGTTAATAAAATCAATAAGAAAGTAAATGCTGTGGAACTGAATGTAACTCATGTTTCTTGTTACTGTTCAAGCAGTTAAAGTGCAGGTTATACTGTAGTCAACAATCTGCTATCAGTTCCAAAGAAATTTTGTGTTTAAATAAAATCCTTGTTTTCCTTCATCTGAAACTATAATGAATGGGGTTGCATGTCAGACAGAGAAGTATCTTGTTGTACAGAATACAGAATGAGATACAGCATGATTCTTTCTGGATTTGCAAAAATATTTTTTAAATTGATTTTTGGAAATATGTTCTGAGTATTTTGTGGATACAAAAGTTGATATAATTGAAAGCACAAGACAGACTGTGTTGATATAAACATATGATGTATTTTAAGTTGAATGAGTCAATTGTTTCAAGGTTTTTTGACACCCTACTCACTGTTTTCCCTTTTCAACATCCTTATTTAGTTGGGACAATTGCATGAAATCCAGGAAATAAAGACTAATAGACCCTCAAGATAGGGAAATTCTCAAAAATCTTTTCCAGCTCATCACAAGTCACAAACAGGCTTTACATAATCAGTGGAAGGCATTTTCATTCAAAGCCATTTTCATTCAAAGGCATTACAGGACCCAAAATAACCCACTGAAGAACTGCCTGGCAAGGAAGTGAGAAAAGACTGACATTATAACAAAGAATGTGTTACTTGCATCTTAACCTGACTGAGTAATAACTGTAGAGATGCACTTTGCAGACCACAGTGAATTGGAAAAGATGTGAGGTGAGAGTTGGGTTTTAGGTAAGGAGATGATGGAAGGAATTAGCTCTGCATGGTACCTAGAAACCTGTAAGGAGTGTGTGGTAGCAGTGGAGGAGCACAGAAGAAAACAGAAGAAAGGGAAAAAGAAAACAAAAGAATGGGGAAAGGGCAGGGGAAGGGGAAAAGGAGGAGGGAGAGGGAGAGGAGGGGGAGGGTGAAGGAGGGAAGGGGAAGGG
>NW_010543978.1:0-25726 GCF_000687285.1 Phaethon lepturus | reverse complement strand
TATATATAAATATGTAAATGACTTATATAAATATATAAAAAATATCAACTCACAGAATTCTGGAATGGTCTGAAAGCTGTCTAGATACATTGTTACTGGCATATGAATTTTCAGTAAGATGCTGTACAATGACAAATTTCTTTGTCAAATGAATGAACAACTTAATTTTATTTCTCAGGGCTTTCTTGTTTATAATTACTTATCACTTATCAGCAGATAGAAGTTCCAGGAGTCACAGATGCCCCAAGCTGTGCTGACACTTCTTATCTTTGACAAGATTTTTTGTTGAGTTCATTACACACAGGTTGTGTAATGAAAAATACCTAGTCAGCTCACAGTTTTTTATTAGGCGAAGCCATCTCAAGGTGTCATAGCACACATTCATCCAGTAATTGCAAGGCAGGCTCAACCATGAGTTAAGAACTGACCACCATCTGCATCAACAAAATAGATGTATCTCATCTTATATCGCATTCTGGTTTAGGTACGCAGAAAATAATAGCAAGCATGATGCTGACCTCCTGTTTTAGAATGGGAAACATGAGCATTTTCTTACTCGACATTTCATTTTCACCAGTGTAAGAGTAGATTTTGGGTCCTGATAGTATAAATTTGTTACATTACTAAGCACACTAATTTGGTGCTCCAGCAAATTTTTCACCTGGCTGTTCTTCATATATAACCTGTGAAAGTTGTTAACCTACCGTTTTTTTAGCATATTTTCTTCCTTAAGAACATGTTTACATGGCAATTTTTACAGGTTTTCAAAAATCCTAGCAAAACTTCAGGGAAACAGGCTGTACCAACACAGCTTCCTTAAAACATGCTTATGTCATTTCCATTACCACACTTTCAAATTGGAGGAACAGTTAAGATTTGCTCAGCAGAAGAAGTAGAGGATGCAGTATCCTTCAAAATGCTGTCACAGAAGTGGCTCCATGCTGGCAATGGTGGATCTGTGGCAATGTCATCTTTTCACAGAAAGTCAAAGAATCACAGAATAGTTGATCTTGGAAGGGACCTCTGGAGGTCACCTAGTCCAACTCCCCTGCTCAAGCAGGGACACTAGAGCCAGTTGCCCAAAACCACATCCAGATGGCTTTTGAATATGTCCAAAGATGGAAATTCCACCACTTCCCTGGGACATCTGTGCCAGTGCTCAGTCACCCTCACAGTGAAAAAGTGTTTCCTGACATTGAGAGGGAACCTCCTGTGTTTCAGTTTGTGCCCATTGTCTGTGGTCCTGCCACTGGGCACCACTGAAAATTGCATGGCTCTCTTCTTTGCACTGTCCCTTCAGGTATTTATATACATTGATGAGACCCCCTTGAGCCTTCCCTTCTCTAGGCTAAACAGTCCCAGGTCTCTCAGCCTTTCCTCATCTGAGAGGTGCTCCAGTCTGCTCACCATCTTCGTGTCCCTTCATTGGACTTTCTCCAGTATGTCCAGATCTCTCTCATACTGTGGAGCCCAGAACTGGATACAGCACTCCAGGTGTGGCCTCACCAGTGTTGAATAGAGGGGAAGTATCACCTCCCCTGACCTTCTGGCATCTCTCCTAATACATCCTATTGCCTTCTTTGACACAATGGTACATTTCTGGCTCATATTCAACATGGTGTCCAGCAAGACTCCCAGGTCCTTTTCTGCAAAGCTGCTTTCCAGCTGAAAGTCACGCCTCCGTAATGGACAGGTCATTGCCATTGCTGCAGAATCCAATAGGATATTGTTTCCTCCATGGAGCACTGAGAGTTAATTGCTCTCAGAATAAGAAATAAACCACAGTGACTTCCCATGCTAATCATTTAATTTCAGTGCTGACCTAGTCCTGGCATCCCAGACTATAACCAAGGCAGGAAGGAGAACTGGCAAACTGGGAAGGAAGAGGAAATAATGAGTGTCAGCTGGATTCTGACAGAAGTATAGGAAAATGATGTGGATTGCCATTGCTGTGGACATACATGTATTTGGTATTGTGGAAAACTCCAACAGGATTTTGTCCCAGAGCCTCTGAAAACAGTAAAGAAGAAGATTCCTGACCATTCACAAGCTATTGAATCCTCAGATGCTTTACATGCCAACTTTGTTTTTCACAAAAATCTAAATATTCATTAACAAAAATAGGCACCACCCTACCACAGTAGTAAGCTGATGGGCACATTCAGCATACTTCTGCTTGGCATTCATGTTACAATATTATTATTAGACCATTGTCAAGTCTAGCAATCTCTCAGGCTGTATTTTGGATTTATTATTTAACAAACACTTTAAAAATGTCGTAAGAGTTGCCTTTTGTCTTCCTGAAATGATGCCAGTCCAAGAACTGTGGTCAGCAAATAAGTCCTACGGATGCTGTAGATTAAGGTCTTTGTTATTTCCAGGATTTATTTCCACTATTTATTTTGGAGTTTCATTGATTACACTATTCAAACACTGCAGTCTATGACGGATGCTACAAATCAGATCATATGCAGAATTTTGAGTAATGTGAAAAAATAAACCTATATATTTAACCCATCATAAACTTCCTCAGTACTTTTAAAGGATTGCTTCCTGTTTGAAGGATCTTGAGAAGTAGTAAATTATACCATTGAGTAGCAAGTGACTGGAAGCAAGAACTGAACTTCTCAGTAGCCAGCCCTGAGGAAAACACTTCGGGATTTTATTTTGTTATTACTTACCTGTGTGCTTACAAATGTTAGTGGGTGTAGGAATGAAAATGTATTTATTAAAAATAGAAAAGTTACTCCTATAGTTTGTGCACAAAAAACCCCATAAACCAAGCTATGTCTCTTCTGCATTACGTTTTCCCATCACTTCAGCTGCATCACTGTTGATTAATCCCTTTAAACTCTGGTGTGTTTGGCCCACCAACATGGATCAAGCGTAAAGATTTGGAAATCTTTCCTTCTACAATAAACTCAAGGGACCCAGAGGCTTTGTGAAGCCACCTTGACTTTTCATCTGATCCAGAGAGACTCCTGAAAAGCACAGAAATGGCGTAACTATATCTTTACATAAAACTTTCTTGCTCCCTTGGCACAGAGAAGTATTGGGGAAGAGACAGATAATAAGCTTTGGCTTAAAAAGTTGTTTATAAAGCTAACACCGAGATGGTTTTGGTTTTGCTTCCTAGATCTTGTCCACAATTCACCTCTGACATTCTTTTCTTTCCTAACACAATGATGAATACAAATTCAGTATAAATGACGAATTCTGGCAAGAAGCAAAGAAGACTTCTGGACATTTAGTGTGAGCGAAAGGGTGGGGAGAGAAACCACAGGTTACGAGGATAAAAGCGGAGAGTACGTCTGGAGATTTAATTGCTTTACTTTCGTTATTAAAATTCCTGCCAAAATATCTCTCTGAGCTAAAACTCTGCTTTGGTCCTGGCTCACATTAAGTTCCCATCAACAATATTATTACAGTCATAATGACAGCAACATCTACATTCTGTCGCATGCAGAGCAATTGGCCTTTGAGGCTTCAGAGGATGCTGTGAAATTTACTACTTTTTTTCAGACACAGAAAACATGAGAGCTGCCCATGTTTTGTATCTATTAAAGATGTATCACATATTTTAAGACTTACATTCCCAGAATTTTTGTTTTACATTTTCTAACAAAAAAGACAAATGTAGCATATTTCCACTAAAAAGAAGTAATACCTATATACTGTAGTTGTTCTCTTTGTCTACAAAATATTCAAAGGGAATTTCTGGAATCAGAACCAGCAAACAGCCTCAAACATATTATACTATTTTCTCTTAATTTTCATTTAATTTTTATTCCTTCTTCTCAAGAAGTAATTATAATTTAAAATCTCAGTAGTCTGCAAGTGACCATATGCATAACATATGGACCTGCACCATTGTTCCAAATGGTCCTCATGGAGGACTTCAACCACACTGATATCTGTTGCAGGGACAACACAGCAAGGCATAAGCAATCCAGGAGGTTTCGGGAGTGCCTTGATGATAACTTCCTTCTCCAAGTGATAGAGGAGCCAATGAGGAGAGGTGCTATGCTGGACCTTGTTCTCACCAACAAGGAAGGGTTGGTAGGAAATGCTTAAGGGCAGCCTTGGCTGCAGTGATCATAAAATGGTGGAGTTCAAGATCCTTAGGGCAGCGAGAAGAGTGCACAGCAAGCTCATTACCCTGGACTTCAGAAGAGCAGAATTTGGCCTCTTCAGGGATCTGCTTGGTAGAGTACCACGGGACAAAAGCCCTGGAGGGAAAAGGAGCCCAAGACAGCTGGTTAATATTCACAGATCACTTCCTCCATGTCCCAAGACAGCTGGTTAATATTCACAGATCACCTCCTCCGTGCTCAGGAACATATGCATCCCAACAAAGAGGAAGTCAGGCAAAAACACCGGGAGGCCTGCATGATGAACAAGGAGCTCCTGGACGAACTCAAACACAAAAAGGAAGCCTACAGAGGATGGAAGCAATGACTGGTAGCCTGGGAGGAATACAGGGAAATTGTCTGAACAGCCATGGATCAGGTTAGGAAAGCTAAAGCCCTGATGGAATTAAATTTGGCCAGGGACATCAAGGGCATCAAGAAAAGCTTCTGTAGGTATGTCAGTGATAAAAGGAAGACTAGGGAAAATGTGGGCACTCTCTGGAAGGAAACGGGATATGGAGAAAGCTGAGGTACTCAATGACTTTTTTTGCCTCAGTCTTTACTGGCAAGTGCTCAAGCCACACTGACCAAGTTGCAGAAGGCAAAGGCAGGGACTGGGAGAATGAATAACCACCCACTGTAGGAGAAGATCACGTCTGAGACCATCTAAGGAACCTAAAGGTGCACAAGTCCATGGGACCTGATAAGATGCATCCATGGGTGCTGAGGGAACTGGCAGATGAAGTTACTGAGCCACTGTCCATCATACTGCAGAAGTTGTGACAGTGTGGTGAAGTTCCCAGTGACTAGAAAAGGGGAAACATAACAACACAGGGGAAAAAGAAAGACCAGGGGCACTACAGGCCAGTCAGTCTGACCTCTGTGCCCAGCAAGATCATGGAGCAGATCCTCCTGGAAACTATGCTAAGGCAAATGGAAAATAAGGACGTGAATGGTGACAGCCAGTATGGCTTTACTGAGGACAAATTATGCCTGAAAAAGTTGGTGGCCTTCTATGACAGGGTTACAGCGTTGGTGGATAAGTGAAGAACAACTGACGTCATTTGCCTGGACTTGTGCAAAGCATTTCACACTGTCCCGCATGACAGTCTCATCTCCAAATTGGAGAGACATGGATTTGATGGATGGCCCATTCAGTGGATAAGGAATTGGCTGGATGGTCACAGTCAAAGAGTTGCAGTCAATGACTCATGTCCAAGTGGAGACCAGTGACGAGTGGTGTTCCTGAGAGGTCGGTGTCAGGACTGGCGCTGTCCTTGTTGGCAACATGGACAGTGGGATTGAGTGAACCATCAGCAAGTCTGACAATGACACCAAGCTGTGTGGTACACAGTCAACATGCTGGAGGGAAGGGATGCCATCCAGAGGGACCTGGACAGGCTTGAGAGGTGATCCCATGTGAACATCGTGAAGTTCAACAAGGCCAAGTGCAAGGCCCTGCACATGGATTGGGGCAATCCCAAGCACAAATACGGTCTGGGCAGAGAATGCATTGAAAGCAGCCCTGAGGAGAAGGACTTAGGGGTATTTGTTGATGAGAAGGTCAACATGACCCAGCAATCAGCAGCCCTGAGGAGAAGGACTTAGGGGTATTAGTTGATGAGAAGGTCAACATGACCCAGCAATGTGCACTTGCAGCCCAGAAAGCCAACTGTCTCTGGGGCTGCATCAAAAGAAGCATGACCAGGAGGTTGAGGGAGGTGATTCTGCCCCTCTACTCCATTCTGGGGAAACATCACCTGGAGTCCTGTGTTCAGCTCTGGGGACCCCAACATAAGAAGGCCACGGATCTGTTGTAGCGAGTCCATAGGAGGGCCATGAAGATGATCAGAGGGATGGAGCACCTCTCCTATGAAGACAGGCTGAGACAGTTGGCGTTGTTCAGCCTGGAGAAGAGAAAGCTCTGGGGAGACCTTAGAGGAGCCTTCCAGTATCTGAAGGGGGCCTATAAGAAAGCTGGAGAGGGACTTTTTACAAGGCCATGTAGGGATAGGACAAGGGGTAATGGCTTTAAACAGAAAGAGGGTAGATTTAGATTAGACATAAGGAAGAAATTTTTCACAGTGAGGGTGATGAGGCACTGGAACAGGTCTCCCAGAGAAGTTGTGGATGCCCCATCTCTGGAAGTGTTCAAGGCCAGGTTGGATGGGGCTTTGAGCAACCTGGTCTAGTGGAAGGTATTCCTGCTCATGGCAGCAGGATTGGAACTAGATAATCTTTAAGGTTGCTTCCAACCCAAACCATTTCATGATTCTATGAAGTAAGGTTTTTATTAGGTAGAAAATTCAAAATGACAAGTGGAATATAAATAGAACTGTGCAAAAATAAATGTGTAACTTATTCCAACTTATTGGTGCAGGACCACAAGAAAGATTGATGTTGAATACTTGATATTTATTTGAACTAAACTGCAGATTGTTTCATAGTCCCTGGCTAGCATAAAGGTACTGTTACTAAATAAGCAGAACAGCTTTATATCTGAAATAAAAAGTGTTTCGTTTTTTCAATGTTCACCTACCATGAACATTTACAAATTCCACTTGTCAAAAGCTCAGTGTTTAAGACTCTGGGACTGACACTGAGAGAAATGGAAAGGGAACATATTCTGACATGTTTGTGTTTGACAAAGAAAAAAGCACAGTATAAGCATAACAGTGAACAAGCAGGACAGAACTGGCTATAATGAGGAATCAACATTCTGATACACCACCTGTGAATATTTTTTTCCCATGAGATTAACCCGGTAATTTTTATTTCCCAGTTGTCCTTAATTTCAGCAATGAGTCACTTTACCTCAGAGGGGGTGTTAATATGGAGATAACCCCTACCCACAAGAGCGTGCACTTTGACGATGAACGTGCCGCGGTGTTAGTGAAGGCAAGCTTTGAGCAAAATCGCTGTTCACAGGCAGGGTGCCGTGGGGAAAACAAACAAGGGCCCGGCTCATGGGGTCACCTGGACCAGCATGTTGGGGACAGCATTCCTTCAAGCAAGAGAGCTAACGCCACCACTTGTTACGTCTGCTCCTTCTGCAAAGGGGGTAGTTGTGGGAAACAGAGACAACCTCTTAACTGCCTCCGTCATTTGGTTAGCGTTTCTTCTGCCTCAGAAATACAGAAAAAGAAGACATTTGTCTCTCATAGAAAAGTAATATTATGAACACAGGACTGCCACCTAGAGATGCCAACAACATTTAATCAGTTGGAAATGGACTTGAGTAGCTGTATTTACATGCTGATGTCTTTCAAATATCTAACACACCTACTAGGTGTTAGATTTAGGTATCTAATTTTGGAATTTGAAATATTTCTTCCTGTGCCTTGTTCAGCTTCCAACTAAGGAGAGACCATTAAAATAAATCATTAGGTAATTCTTCATTGACTTGAAAGCAGGAGACTGAATTTTCATTAATCAGCAGTAACACATAATCTGTAAACATCACACAGTAATATCCAGATGGTACCATACCTAGAGATACTACCTCCATCATGGAAAAACAAATCTTTCCCACTACAAGTTTTCAAGCCCATTTCTAGCTGCACTGTAAACAGATGGAGCAAGCTAATGCTTTTGCCCACTCAAACTGGTAAACTCCTCAGCAAGCTATTGTCTCTCTAGTAGTCCTGTCCCTGGGTGGGACTGGACTGCTGGGTAATAGCAATGTGACTACCTGTATTAGGGCTTAAAGACTTTAAAGAGCAACATCGTTTTGCCTTGGGTATTTTGTTTTTTTTTTAAATAAGGCACCAGAGAGGGACCTTTCTGTTACCTCTGCCCTGATACTCTGGGGGAAGCTTTGCAGTGGAGAGTTCTTAACTAATAGCTCACATTAGGAATCAAAAACAGAGGGTAAAACCAAGAAAAGATGACCACAAGAGACAGCCTTCAATGAAAAAAAAGCATAGATAATATCAGGTATGATAGTATTTTGGGGTCAAGTTGTAGGAAGTATGAAAGTGAGGGAAGAGCTGTTGGAAGTATTGCTGGGTCTAGCAGACCACTTGCCACTTAAACCCTGCTCCCAAGGGACAATCTCAACTTGTTGGAAACAGCCAAACTTTGATTGTTTGTACAGTGGGATTAAGCAGCAAGGCAGATGCACCTGCTTTGGGGGTAAAGACTTATTTGTAAGTCAAATCATAGAGCAAAAAACTTAAAAGGTAACATGCATGCAATTCAAAGACACCAGACTGTAAGTCTTGCTGAAAAGCAGGAAGAGAAGGGCCGTGATGATGGACTGAGAAGCACAACAGACAAGGTTTAGTCTAGGAAAATGCAGCAAGCAACTGTAGACCAAGGTCATTTCACTCTTGAGTGAGATGGTCTCTATCATCGCATAATAAAGCATTCCAACTTGTTTGTTTGTTTTAAAAGAAGCTGGTACACGTGGATGGCGGGACTACCCAGGCCTCACTTAGCATGAAAACCATTCTGGTGTGAAATGGGGAAGAGTGTGAAGAAGGTGCAGGAAGATGTTATAAATCATGAGAAACACAGCAACCAAACCTGATCGGATCTTTTGGTGTTAGCTCATGAGAAACTGGTGGCTGGGCCTTTTGGGGAGGTTGGTCACTGCACTGACTTAGTAGGGACCTCCTGAACCTGTCAGCCACTTTCGTGGCCTGTGTGCAGGGAGCCAAGAAGGGTAGCTCATCAGCTCAGGCAATCTCAGCACCCATAATGCAGGTCATTATGGAGATAGCTGACTGGGCAGGAAAAAAAAATACAACCCAAAACAATTAAGGGATACCAATACTTACAGTTTCTCATAACGTTATGTTACATGTTAAACTGAAGGGGCTTTCAAATGCCAGTACTTATAATAGTTGATATAATTAAGATATTCCCCCATATTACAGTCCTTAGAGATCTTAATCTTTACAAGTCACACAGAGAAAGACATGTTGCTTTATTAAACACCTCTGGATGACAAGCTGAGAGGGCAGTATGACCAGGCATTCAGAGTATTATTAATCCCTTTTACATAAAGGTTAACACCATGATAATATACTTTTCTGCATGCTTACCTGTGCCTTTAAAGGTCCAGAGGAATCAATAGATTTTGACCGCATGAGCTACTAAAATGGCCAACTGCAAAATGTTATGTTTGATCTAATCAGGGGAAAAAAGAAGACGACAAAAGTTGCAGTGCTCTGCAGCAGAAGCTGCAAGTATTTGAAGACTGACATTCTAGGGAGCTCACCCAACAAAACTCCAGATGGTTCATGTTGAACACATACATTAGCTTACTGTAAGAAAACCAGAAATTTTCAGGCAGCACTAAGGTACCAGCACTACTGCAGCTTTTTTCAAGGATTCAGAAGGTTTGGACTACTATCCTGGACATAGATATGCAAAGCAAATTATTCAAATTAATAAAATAAATCTATGCTGCTAGACCAACCAGTGTTTGAACCAGCTGTGAAAAACAGCAAAGTAAGACTCTCAATACAAATTAAAAAAAATTAAAAAGTTATAATAAAAACACTCTGGATTTGATGTAATTCAAGAATTTGGGTAGTTATTCCTAAGCAACAAGTCTATCATTCCTAGCTATCATTATAAAGCCATGCCTCAATAAGAAACTGTTAGATTTAATATCCCTCTACAGTTGTATCCAGAAAGAGCTAGACAAAACGTTATTTGTTAATTTCCCACCTCATAACTGGGGAAATAGTTCCAAGATCAGATAGCTTGCTGACCATATACACATCTCTCAAAAAAAAAAAAAAAATTACAAATTAAATGTGAAGCGTTGAGGAATTGTTTATTCAGACAGGGAGAATGAAAAATATCCCAGAGGGGAAATCGCAGCACCCTCTGGGGTGCAGAGCAAAGAGTTGAACTTATTGGGTAAACAAGGGCAGGAGTTGGGCAACTTTAATTTTAAAAGGTAATAGTCTTCAGGGAGAGGCACTAACGGCACGCACTGAACAGATGCCAGGGCTCGCGTGCTGCAGATCCCTACAGGGACAAGTCTACAGCCGAGTCACTCAGCCTAGGCTCTGTTTAAAGCCGGAGGGGAACAGGCAGTCTCGGAAGGGAATCCCAGTGGCTGTAGCTATGAATGAAGCATAGACTGATGGCTCATTTACCATCTGTACATTTGTCTGTGTGTACTATAGCTACTTCAGTTTCACTACCTTGGAAATTAATTTAATAAAAGCACTAGAACTGTTCTACTGTTTTTCTCTTTATTGAAATAAACAGCATATGCATGAACATCTGTTAATGTAAACAATTTTAAATAGTTCTGAACAGTATTGTCAATTAAAGTTTCAATACCTGCAATTTGTTGCAATAAATATGAAATATTGTCTTGAATTTCAGAATGCGAGTAATAACATCATAAAAAAGTGTAGAACTTTATCTGCAGAGCACACAGACTTTAAAAACCACTTTGCAAACATCGGTGGTGAGCCAAAAACAGCTAATGATTTAACCTTACTCCCTCAGTGCCTAATTAAAACAGGTCAAATCAGTTGGTTTGACAGGGATTGAACAAATACTTAGCAGGTGATTAACTTTGTGCTTTTGCTGTCCCTTTTCGTTGCCAGTGTGGAATTTTATAGACTGGCCATGATTTTTATAGTATAACTAAATTAATAACCCACAGCAAGCTATATACTAACATCACCTCTCATCTGTTCGTAGACACTACCTGGGCGTACAACATTTTCTTCCAGGTTATTTTTGTTTCTTATGGTGGTGCAGGGCTCTGATCTTAAAACTTGGTTGAAAAACTGCATCCAGAATCACTGCAGCCAACAGCATTTCACAAACGGGTTTACCCTTCTGCAGCAAGGTATCTCAAATATTTTAGGACAGGGAGTCACAATTCGATATTTGAAATTTAAGCTGTGCTGGCTAATTAGCATTGGTTACATAAGTTACAGGGTATTGGAAGACTGAAAAATCTGTCTGAAAGGAAAAGCTCAAAAATGCTGCAGGACTTTGAATCTTTGAGGGAAAGTTAACAAATGAGAAACACAGTGGCACTGCAGAACCTTGCCAGCACTTTCTTTCCTGGGGGGACATATGCCTTGCCTGAGGCAGAGCTGTTGGAAAGATGAGGCTATAAAGACTTTTTTTATCTTGGTATGTCCTTAAATTGTTATTGTTTTAATCAGCCAGAAGGTTGCTGTATGAAGCCAGCAGTAAATTAGTACATTTCCATTCCATTTTTCAGTAGGAGGTGGTGTACCACAGGTAAACTGTGGTATATTGGTCTGGATGGATGCAAGTTGGCAGTTCTGTGTGTTATCCCAACTTTGGTGCTGTTATCACAAGTGAAAGCTGATACCAAAATTGCCACATTAACAACAAAACACTTTTTGCTAATTAAAGCAGTGAATGAAGCCCATTTTACTGAAGTAAATTCTTACCACTTCTAATCAGGCCAATTTTAGCCATATCTTGTAAATTAAAAGTTTAAAAGTGCATTTTCTGGAGGATGACCGTGTATCTACTGAAGCACACGTTCAACCCATTAAATTCTAAAGTGCATGTACACAGTCATACTGCTATTTACGTAATATTTTTCTATCTAAACCAAATCACGGAGATAACTCTCATGCAAACACTCAATGTGTTTAAAAATTTCCGTAAAGCTTAAAAAGACATTCCAGCAGATGTCTCAGAAATTACTAACCATTGTTTCTTGGAAACAGAGACAACCTCTTAACTGTTTATCTAATGTCACTATTAACTTGTTAAATGGTATTCATCGACACACAGATGGCAAAAACAATGTCCACTGTGCTATTTCTCATAGCCTACCACAGACCCTGAGGTCAGATGTAAATAAGAGCTTGTTACTCATTGTTTGAACTGACTTGACTGGTAGTGGAAAGGTACAAGTTACACCTGAAGTCTGCCTCTCCTCTGCATCGGGGGCAGGAATTAGGGGCCACTTCAGTTATCAAGAAGCAGTTGAAAAAACTGAAAGGAAAGAGTTTTTCACACCGTCGGATGGTAAATTCTAACACATTGCCATAGGTTGCACGGATGCTGAAAAGTGCGTGGTTTAAAAGTGATGGGGGTACCACAGAATATAGGCACCAGCTCTGGTTAAAAAAACAAAACAAAACAAAACACCAAAAAACCCACTACACACCGAAAGACCCCAAACCCAACAAACTTTAAAGTGCAGGTCTCTTGAACTGGAAGTTTATGTCTAGGAAACCCAGTGAAACACTTGCCCTAGTCTTTTACTCCTCCCTGAGAACCTGCTTTGGGCCACTAAAACAGCATGTGGAGCTAGATGAGCCTTTATCACGACAAATCTAACTATTTCAATGTTGGCATGAGCATCAGGTCCAAAACGCCCAGTGGCCAGGATAAAACAATAATAAAATTGTTTTTTAAAAAGTAAAGGAAAATCCATGTGAATTTCAGTGAAATTTATATTCCCTGGTTCTTCAAAAATTGTATTAATTAGATATATATGTTAATGTATCCAAACCATATGGAAATAATAACCTTTTTCAGGAAGCCAGTCTTTCTTACTGCTTCTCAGAAGCAATGATTAAACCATATGTTATCAATGTTACAGCAAGTGTACATTTGGCAGAAATGTATTTGGGAGAAAAATGTGAGTAAAATTAAAGTACAGGTATTAAGCAGGTTTGACAGGAGGGAGTTAAAGGAGCATGAAATTAAGTTATGCTAAGAGGTGATTTTTAAAATGGCTGATTTCCACCAGAGCACTACTGTATTCATGTCAAGTATTTTGTGTTCTCAAATGCATAACAAAGAGCATACCAGGCTCCAGAGGCAGCAGAAAGATTAATAAAGTGGAAATTCTGAACATGGGGAAATGAATACAATTTTGATTAAAAGACGAACCAGTTTGAAAAGGTCAGATGACCTAACTCTTTAACACATAAAATAAAGTGACCATTAATGCTAAGACTAAAAGATTAGAAATCGATTCTGACTCAGGAAGCAAGCAGAGAGCTTGCAACAATACCACAACATGAAGACATTTAGAATTTCTTAGCCAAGTAAAGGTGATCTCCAAGATTTTTATTTTTAACATACTGTTTTCCACTCCATGCCACTCTAGAGCCTGCATTGCTTCATGCCAGCATCTCACAGGAGGAAGAAGCATTTGGATTAAGAGGCAAAGCTGGACAGAGATCACTGCTAGGTTTCCAGGGTCATAGGATAATCCAGGCTGGAAGGAAGCTTGGGGCTCAGCTAGACGAACCTCTTCCGAAATCTTCCACAGATGCTAACAGGTTTCCCCACAGCACTGCCACATTCCCCACGCTCCTTTCCCGTGCCCACGCTACCGTTCCCTAATGCTTTTCCTGCAAAATAACCATGACCAATTGTCTCAAATAATAATAGTGCTTTTTTTTTTTTTAAAAAGATATTAACCACCTGCATCTTTGCCTCCATCCTCAAGCCACATCTGCTTGTGCTGGCTGGTGGCAGTGGCTCCAGCACCTCTGCTGAAAGGGCTCCCAGCGTGGGCAGGTAAGCAGTCGGTGTCCAGACTGGAGGAAAGCCAGCGGCCGCGTCCTGCAGGGGCTCTGTGTCAGCACCGGTACCATTCAACGCTTTCAAAGGTGATTTAGAAGTGAATAGTGAGGTGGCAAAGCTTACCGGTGATACCAAAGCTACCCAGAGTAGTGAAAATGAAAGCTGACTGCAGAGATTCAAAGGATCTTCTGATATGAGCATTGCAATGACAGAATAAATAAATCATCAGTAACTGAAAGAAACACAACCGTGGAAATCCAGCACTCTGTATATCTAAGCAGTAGTGGGCTCGGAATGATCTATTACACGCAGAAAGAAATTCTGCAGGATGTGGGCTGTTCTCTGAAAGTGTCAGTGTTGTGCAAAGTGCCAGTAGGCAAACAAAATGCTAGAATTTGTTATGGAAGGAACAGAGGAAAACTGTATTTTGCTACTGTGTAAATTATGACACGTATCGTTTTCTGCATCTCAGAAAAAAACCCAGAGACACTACTCAGAGGAGTAGAGATTCAAGACTGCTTCTACAGCCTACAGAAGAAAGCAAGCTGGTGGGGGGCATGACAGAAGGCTACAAAGACATGAATGACATGGGGATGAAGCATAAATAAGCCATGTTTATTCACCGTTTTTCATGCCAAAGGCAAAAAAAATCCAGAAATTTTTAGCTCAAGATTTTTGGCTGCTTTTTCTGGTATCTGCCTCTCCAAATGGCCACTGACTACTCCCTCCCATGGGACAGGAGCAATCTGGACTGCTACTGCCATTCTAAGTGCATTGCTTACTTAATGCTGCTGCTGTTTGCTCCAAAGTCTCTTTTTAATTCCCACTCTCCAAAGACATACTTGGCTTTGCCCAACCATACAACATAATTCAACAACAGATTTGTCAAATCTATAGTTGTATAATTTATTTGTGTATTTCTTTTAAAAATATGTCACTATTTTCTAGTAGCAAGATAATAGTCTATTAATTATATTTGCACTGATTTTTCATTCATAATTTATTTCCAGTGCACTCATTTCTAGAATAAATGAACTTCACAGTCCAGTGGTCCAGAGGATTTCACCAAAACATGGTAGCAGCCAGAAACAAATGTTTCACATTTAACATGCCTGTCTTAACAAGTAAATACAGATACACTCACCGTATTTCAGTCAGAGGCAGTAGCTCTAAAGAGGGATAGGCAATGATGAAACAGATCCTAATTTTTTTCACCATTGCACTGTCCAATAGCCACGTTATCCCTAGTACAATGAAAATCATGTTGGGAGCAAGAAATTTCTCCAATCAATGGCAAATAAATCTAAATACAATGCATCTGAGACAAAGAATTATATTAGGTATTGTAGTACTTTGGTGCTTAAATTCATTATATTGAAATAATCTTAAGCATGAGTGATCTCAGCCTCCAGTACAGTTGACGACTCTACACTGAAACTAGTTTATCTTAATTCCTACTTTTCTGGAAATATTTAGTTTGCAAGTTTTATATGGACTAAAAAATAATGCCATTGTTGTTGTTTTCTTCTTCCTTTTGCTGCTATTTGCCAATGGCAGAAAAATAAAAAGAATGAACATGAAGAGTATCCAAACCATGTCACAAAGATCGGCACCAATAGAGAATACAGAGCAAGACATGGACGGAGCTAATACATCCACCACAGCACAACGCAGTGCCATGCAGGAACACTGGCACCAGTCTGGAAGCAACATTATTATGTTCATGTGCCGTAAAAAGTCTCATCCAGGGACGTTTCTGGTTATCTCGGTGAAAAGAATCAGACCAACCAGCAAAAGCCATCTCATTTCCCTGCAGAAAGTAGACATGCCTGTGAATTACTCTGTCTGCAGGGGTAGGGTTGGACCAAGGTGGTCTCATTCAGGTTACTTCATTCATATTCACTGAATCTTCTCTGGGTTCAAGTGAGGCCTCTCAGCTTGAACATGGATGAACCGTGATGGCCTTTCAGATCGCCATAGGAAAGGAACCACTTTGCGATTGCAAAGTGCTGTTGAACAGCAGCTACTGAACCTCCCCCACACGGAATAGGAAGTCTGTGGTCCTAGTGGACCTAAATGCAAATTAAAAAAAGTCAATTCTCCTGCTATGATCTGTTTCAAGGTTTGCTGAAGTTTGCTGGTACAAAGATAGTTCATTTCTATCAGCAGCACTGACCCAATGAGGTCTATTTTTATGGTAATGTTTTGTTACTTTTATTACTTTGAAATTGCCATTTAATTAACCTCTCCTTCACTGCAATGCCTTGTGAACAGTCCATAAGTTTGTATTCTGTCTCAAGGCCATCATGAGATGGATCCTGCACTGAACGACCATGGTGTAAATCTGGAGTAATTCTGTTTTGACCTGTGAAAGCATAAAGCCTTTAACTCTAGTCATGACAGACCCTTCCAAGCCTTTTCATGGGCTCTAGTATGTGTTTTCCACATGAGCCTTTTCTTCTTAATGTCATTTCAATTCATAGTACTATAACAGGCGTTAAAGAAGAAAGAGAAACTTCAAAAGTTCTAGAATAAACTGCTTTATGTTGCAACTAGTATTTGTTAAATCACGGAGTAATTAGCCCTGCATAATTAGGAGGGGCAGCCTTCCAGGAGAATGCTGCAGTGCTTTCTACCATGGTAGAAATTAGTCTGGGTTTTTCTAAACAGGATTAACCACACAAATTTCACCATAAGCAAGGCACAGAACACTAAGAAAAAATGCCAACAAGTATATGAAAAAATTCTGTTACAAGCAAACCAAATTTTAATCATAATTATCCCACAGAAGTAACATTTGGTTATTTAGTATAACCCTTTACATTTGCAAATTCTCAGATAGTTTTTGGGTAGTCATTAATTCAGTCTTATGACTCCTCCTATTTCCCAAGTATCACTTTCACCAGTTGAGAGAGAGAGAGAGGGAATTTTCTCATGAAAGAGAGCAATTTGTGCAGGGACATACAAGCAAATAATAAAATTTAAAAAGCTTAACCTCCTTGCCTCTGTTCAAATTAATTTATCATTTTCCACTTTCAATCTGTAAGCAAGGCTACAGACTGAACTAAATGGATTGTCCCCTGAGGAAATGTTCCAGGAAATAAAAGAGTAATAGAAAACTTTAAAAATAATACAGACTGCTGATCACCAATTATGCCAAGTAGATGAGAAATATAAAAGCAATAAGAGGAGAGAAAAAAAAATCAAAATGTTCTTCAGATACAAATAAAAGGAGAATAGGAAGCATGTGGGACTAGCCTTTACCAAAGATGGACTAAATGACCTAGCATGGGCCCCCCCACACACACAAGTGATATACAAACAGGAATTCATGCATTTCACTATTCCATACAATGTCAAAACTGGATACCCAACTCCATAAATCAAATTCACAAGGCTGCATTAAATGCTTGCACTCTCTGTACATCAAAAGGTAGGGAGCTAGACGTGATTCCGAGATCCAGCCAGTTAAGTTGTGGGATGCCTCTGTTAGTCAATAGAAAATGATGAATGGAAGAATGCAGGCACCTGAAACTCCCCCCTGTGATGTCCTGTCCGTTTAGCTGTCTATGCCCAGATGTCTATGAGAAATCAGAATTCAAAACTATTCTTTTATACACTGATAGGGTGTTTTTGTTCAAACAACTGGTCCCTTTCTCTGTTTAGAAAAGCAACGGCTGCCTCCCATCTTCCCATGATAGCCCAACAGTCAGGCAGCACCACAGCTGGCCAGACAGCTTGGGTCCAAAGCCCTCGACAGCCATAAGCGTTTAAAACCATAGCTTATGCATCCCAAGAACCGGCCTATAATCAATGAGTAGGCCCAGGAATAAGCTACAGAACAGCTTGAGAACCTTGTTCAGTCTGGTAAACAAAAACATTTAATTACTCTGTAAACATGACCAGGTACAAACCAGGCAGGGAAAAAGCTGTTTAAAATAGCGATTTAAACTGCAAATGTGTATTTACGACATCGGCTGTTGAGCAACCGGCCATAAATAATTTTAAGCTGTCAATTAAAAGGATAACTTTTCAAACACAGCATTTTGTAACAGCTTCCCAACAGAAGGAAGAAGGGCAAGAAAACGTATCCAGCCTCTAGGATACAGCCTGAAAATTTTCCAGGGGGATTTTAGGGGTGTTGGCTGGAGCTACTGACGCAGAGGTCATTCCCATCCTCCATTCCTATGCTGCTTCTGTGTAGCAGGCTGCCAGCAACATGGCCCCTGGTTTTTTAAATGACTGGAAGAGCTGTTGAGAATAGATATTTAAGAGCTGGGAGAGTAGATACTGATTAATTCACAGTAAAGCATTTAAATAGACAATGAAATAGCATCTCAGCCTATTTGACAGAAAACTGCTGCGTACAAATAAAAGCACAATTACCACTGTGAAACTGGGAGGGTATCTGGGGGATGAAGCTGCTTGTCCTAGGGGTCTACACTTTCAAGCTAGAAAAAAGTAGTCTCAGACAAGGCTTAAAAGAATGAGGGCAAACGTTTGGAAAACTGGGAGCTAAATTTAACCTCCTACAGTTACATTTAGGCACTGTATGGACATATTTTCAAAAACACATGGATGACTTAAGAGCAAAAGCCCTATTAAAACCACTGGGACATGGACACTTTAGAAACCGTTACCCAGTTGAAGGTGAGTATCTTCGAGAATTAGGGTTTATGTAACTTCACGTAATCATAGTTCTGCAAAATAGCAAAGTCCCTAAACAACTGCTGACATTCTCAAAAGCTATACTTGTAACTCCTGCCAAATAGCACCACATGGCAAAAGTGGTTCGGTGTTTTTGTCGTATGCCCAAACAGTGAGTTAGCTTGCTAAAAATGTACGCTGCTGTGCTGAATGTCACTGTATTCTTCTGAGACCTGTGCTTCACTTTTAAAACACTGTGATTGACCTGCAGGGTATGCATAACCAACCTCAGGCCCACCATCAGTACCAGCAGGTAGCAAAGGCAGTCCTTCATCGGCTATCAAGGGTCTACCAAAGCACATATTGAGATATTTTTAAAAATGAGAGTTCGGAGGTTTGGATTAGAAATTCCCATTCATTTTCATGAGAATTCAGCCCACGCATTATTCAGGCAACTGTGGACCTCTCAGGCAAAGCGTCTTCCACTGTGTTTTTCTGTTCAGTCAGTATTCTCTCCAGCTTCATTGTACCTGGATTGGACTGTTATGCCCAGCCTTAACTGGCTTCTGGATTTCAACATAAACAGCAAAACCAAAAAAATGAACAAACAGGAGAGCTGCATGCCAGGTTTTTTTCCTGAGAAATCTCCCCTTCACATTAGGTTTGTGATAAACAGATTTGTGAAACTGTAGGCCGCTCATGGATCTAGCTGTCCTTAAAGAAGTGATCCGTTTTGCAATCTCACTCTGAAATTTTTAATTTTCCTTCTTGTCCCCATATATAACCTATCTGGTTATACATTTTAGGATTAAGATTCTAGTCCTTACCACCATGTTCCACACCAGTAAGATTCATTTGGATAAATTTTATGATTCTTTGTCCCTTTCCCAAAAAGCAAAACTTACAGCCAAAGAAATGGACCTAAAAACATTTCAAAAACTTTTTCAAAAAGTGATTGGTTCATGAGACTGACTCAGCAAGCCAACTGGCTAGAAAAGGATCAGATCACAGAACCACCCCTGGAACCATTCAAGGTCAGGTTGGAGGGGGGTCCCTGCTCATTGCAGGGCAGTTGGACTAGATGACCTTAAAAGGTCCCCTTCTACCCAAACACTTTAGGAAAGCAAATTGTGCACGACAGCACGTTTGAACAGCTATTAGTGGACATTTCAAGTTTGTTGGCGTTTTTCTGCTACCACAGTGTAAATTTTCAGAATTTGCACAAGTTTTTCCAATGTATTAATTTTATTGGCTGTAAGAGGTTGTTTAGCTTTCATTAGTAGTGGATGCTTCATTTATTTTTGTTCAGGAACAAATAAATGTAAACATGCCATTGTTTGTGGTGTTTTGTTCATTCCATTTTTCTTTTAGCTTAGCTGACTTGCAAAAAAACCAAATAAAATATAGTCTGGAAGTTTAATTACGTATACAATCTATCTGAACTCAGTCAAGTAGCGCAACATTAACAACTTTGCAAAACTTAGTCAGCCCTGTGTTACTCTCCACTTCAAACTGTCTCCAGTTGTAACCCGTCACGTGAAGATTTAATGAAGTGCAGAAATGCCCCGTGCAGCACGAGCCGAGGTGGTTCTGGCATCAGCAGCGGAGTGGTGCATCCCCCCAGCCCTGAGCCAGGCAGGGCTGCCGGCCTCGCCGGCTGCGCCGCGGCGGTTTTGGGAGGCACTGAAGTTTCCACGGGGCACGCGGTACGCCCCGCGCGCGCCGGTGCGCCCTGAGGTCCCTCGCCGAGGACGGGCCTGAAGAGACGGAGGCAGCCAGCCTGCCTGGTCAGCAGCAAAGCAACGCGAGCTCCGAACACAGCCCAAGGGGAGCTCCTCTCCCTCCCGCCCCTGCCGCGCCGCTGCCATGGACCGCCGCTGCTTCCGACAGCGAGAAACGCGGCGCTGGCGTTAAAACCGAGTTAGCAGCGTTTCTCTTGGGTGCGTGCCCCTGGGAGGATAAAATGTAAAACGCCAAAGGTGCAATTACGTACGAGAGCGGAGGCAATGCCGAAGTCTTACTGAAAGCCTTGATGTGTGAACTCACATACCGGCAATCACCAAGCATTTATTTGCAAAATTGCTTCCTTTTAGCTGGGTTTTCAGGGTGGTACTGACTTCCAGCTTGCAACCCAGGCCTGCTTTATGCCGTATGCATTCGCTAAGGGTGAAGACAGTCCATCTAATCTACCGTTTGTGAAATATTCTCCAATTAAAAACTGTTGACAGCCCAACTAAGAAAGATTTCTGAAAATAGCAGTGTATAAAGCTTATTACGTTGATTCATCTAGCCTCAGGCCAGGCTGTAGTAGTAATTTCCTTACACAGTAAATTCTGCAAGAAAACCTGTAATTATTTGCTCTGTTATATGGTAAAATAATCACTGCGGAAGTACCTGGCACAACCCTATCAGGACAGACTGAATATAAGGACGAAGTAAGAAAGCAATAAAAGGCAACACATCCAGCACTGCTACCTGTGATGGCTTTCAGGAAGGTTCGATACACTTTAACAGTGTAAGAAGAAATGATGATGTATTTTCTTTTGCCCCTGGAAGCTTCTTTGCAGAGAAAAAAATGAAAAAAAGTAACACCAAAAAAGTAAAAGTTAGAAGTTATAGAGAACCATGTCACCTGAGAAAGGTAAAAAGCCTGTCTGTACAGAATAGTAATTGGGATTTCAGTGCAAATTAGATAATCAACCCGGTGTACGAACAGCCAAAAATATAATTTTTGTATTCTTTTACATAGTTTGTGAGCATAGGTAGAGCATCAGTACATATTGTGTAGTGTGGACATATCTACTTCAGTACATAAAATTTTGTACATAGGTCTTAAGACTCCATTCTTAAAAATTTTAACAAACAACCTAGCTGGACATAAAAGCAAAATCCTTGCTGCTATTAAAGCCTAAAAAAACAGGTGGGATCATTTAGCTGAATTCTGGCTATTACATGTTTCTGTTTACCTTTAATAGAATAGAATATTTTCAGTTGAAGGAACCTGCAATGATCATCTAGTCCAATTGCCTGATCAATTCAGGGCTGACCAAAAGTTAAACCATGTTATTAAAGGCATTGTCCAAATGTATCTTAAATACTGACAGATTTGGGAAATCGACCACCTCTCTAGGAAGCCTGTTCCACTGTTTGACCACCCTCTCATTAAAGAAATGCTTCCTAATGTCCAGTCTAAACCTCCCCTGGTGCAACTTTGAACTATTCCCACACGTCCTATCACTGGACACCAGGGAGAAGAGATCAGCACCTCCATCTCCACTCCTCCTCCTCAGGAACCTATGGAGACCAAAGAGGTTGCCTCTTCACCTCCTTTTCTCCAACTAGACAAGCCCAAAGCCCTTAGCTGCTCCTCATAGGACATTCCTTCCAGCCCTGTTGCACTCCTCTGGATGCATTCAAGGTCCTTCACATCATTCTTAAATTGTGGGGCACAGAACTGCACACAGAACTCAAGGTGAGGCCGCACCAACGCTGAACACAGTGGGATAATCACCTCTTTTGACTGGCTGGTCATGCTGTGTTTGATACACCCCAGGATGCAGGTTGCCCTCTTGGGTGCCAGGGCACAGGACTGACTCACGTTGAGCCTGCTGCTGGCCAGCACCCCCAGACCCCTTTCTGCAAGGCTGCTTTCCAGACCTAAATTTCCATCTAAAATTCCTCTGGATTTATATAAATCTCCTGATTTATACTTATGCCCAGCATTACTCCCTCCCAGGTGCAGAATCTGACATTTTGACTCGTTAAATTTCATCCCATTAATCATTGCTCAATGCTCCGGTCTATCTAGATCCCTCTGTGAGGCTTCTTGTTCCTCAAAGAGAGTTCACAGCACCTCTCAGTTTGGTATGATCATTAAACTTGCTAACAGTGCATTCAACTCCTGCATCCAGATCATTGATAAATATATTGAATAGAACTGGCCCTAGAATTGAACCTTGAAGAACACCGCTGGTGACCAGTTGCCAGCCAGATGTAGCCTCATTCACTACAATCCTTTGAGCTCTGCCTTTCATCCAGTTCTTCACCCAGCACACCGTGAATCCACTCATCCCACAGTTGGACAACTTGTCCAGAAGGATACTGTGAGGGACAGTATCAAAAGCCTTACTAAAATCCAGAAAAACTACATTCACCGCTTTCCCTTCATCCCTTATCATAGAAGACTATCAAATTAGTTAAGCAGGACTTTCCCTTTGTGAATCCACGTTGACTGTGCCTGATGATTGCATTATTGTTTAAATGCCTTTCAATAGTACCCAGTATAATCTTCTCCACAATTTTTCCAGAACAATCTCACTTAAAGTTACTTATCACTTCACAACTTGTGCTATATATAAGTACGTGTTAAAACAGAAATCACTCACTGCAATGATGGTAGCGCAAGCTGCAGACCAGTTTTCAAGCAGAGGCACTAGGTTCATGTGTTAACCCCAACATTCATGTGCACAAATTACTGTTTGCTAAACATAATACTTGCATGTCACTCTTGTGCTTACAGTACAAATACGTAACACAAATCATGCTACAATATAGGAAGCTCATGCAAGCAAATTGAAGTAATGTGAAAAGTCTTTCAGAATTTTTTCCCAATGGTACAATTGTGTTATTTTTCTCCCAAAGAAAAAGATGGTAGAATTAATACGCCTGGGGTGTACTATGGCTCTAAAAGCCATTTCCACTTTAAAACGTCCTGACTTACTTAAAAAAAAGACACAGAAAACTTGAGGTTCTTATGAATCAGTAGGACAGAGCCTCTGATCTACAGTCTTCCCAATATTCACCTATCTGACTGCTGGAATTGATCCTGGTTTTGGCTATCAACCAAATTCTTGTTTGTTCAGGTTAAATCAAAAATTCTCAAACCTTGAAGGTTTATTCATTGCTAGGTAAATAAGATCCTCTCTTCATAACCTGAAAAAGCAAAGATCTTACTCTTTCTTGGTGATTTTGGATGCTATCATTCTAAGACATCTGAAAGATATCTTTTTTGAGAGCAAATGTTCAGTATTTGAGAATTTTGGCGCTGTTTAACTCATCCAAATCTGAATATTTATGAATTAGCCTTTCCCCAAAGACATTCAAAGACTGTAAATTACTGAAAATTGCCTTGAACATGAAACTACTAGGGATAATACAAGCTTCATACTTGAAATCAAGAAAATTATTTCTCTCTGTTCATGATCAATAGTTTTGCAATGAATAAAAGGAGTCATAAATAACTAAGCTGTGGAAGAGTACATCCAGCTATTTTTAATTAGTAGCCAACATAATGCCACTATAAATAGTTTAATCAATAAATTCAGCTACAGAAATTAAGATGTTTAAAAATTCAACTTATAAAATTCTTTATTAGCCATAAGAAAATATAATCAAGGCAATAAATCACTTCTTAAAAACATAATTATTCTGACCTTAAGTATTCCCATAATAATTATTCATGAGTATTGGAAATGACACTCAGAAAATTAAATTCTCACCCTGTTTAATAACTGCTTTTAATCAAAGAAAAAAATTCATAAGCTAATTAAAATTCACAGACTTTCACAGTGGAAGAATGTAAGGAATACAAACAAAGCATTCCATTTAATTCAATCACCAGTTAATTTGATTCTTTATCTAATCTTATAAAAACTTAAAAATGGAGTTGTATGGATTTAAAGAACTTTCCTTCATACTGCTTTTACTCTTGTATTCAGCTGGGTAAGAAAGAACAGTAAATTACTGATGCTGGTAACATTAACTCTGTGCAAACCCTTTTTAAGATGGTATCACAGCCATGCTTATCATGCATTTTGCAGTACTCATGAAAACCTAGGACATTATGTTTGGGATTATCCAATATACCAACAACACAGAGCCTGAGACCTAAGAAATTGCTGATGCACCCTTGTACATTATTGGCTTATGCAGTGAAAAGTTTTTAATTTGGATTCAGCTCTGCAATCTCATTTATACATAGCTTATAGAAGCACTTTTTGGGTTCTGTGTAATTCAGTGAAAAATCTCAGACTTCGAAGTAGAATTCACATTTTCTGCACAGCTACTTTATTCACTAGTATCTGCCAAACTATATTTGATAAGATCTTCTCCTAAATGGTAGTTCAAACCTCTCCTCAAAATCCACCTGGTCATCTCTGCCTCCTTCAAGGATGAGTTGTATTGAATTACAGGAACCTCCCTCTCTCCTTACACTGGGCATTCTTTGGGGCAGGCACTGTTTGTTTCAAGAATTTGTGCAACATATAAATAAATAACGTTACCAGCCTCCTATTCACAGTTTGTGATGGCCACTATCACAGACCTTAACCAATGCTCCCCAAGTTTGTTCACCTCCCTATCTTCTGAGCTCCACAGCAGAGAGCCTTTTTAGCTTACCTGTTGTTTGAAAGTAATTGTAGCGAGCATTGCGTCCTGCATAAAAGACAGTAAGACTTATAAATCTAGTAATTTCTACGAGTGAAATCCCCACTTAAAAGTCAGTGGAGCTATGCCCTTCCTCTTCGCTTTGACCCCTAAGGCAGTGTTTGCGTTTCCAATAGCATAGACAATGTAAAGCATTGACATGTCAGAAAATAAGAAAAAACTGATTTAAGCAAGCTGGAGTGCTAGTATGTAAAAGACAACAGTGAAAAAGAGGAAACTTAAGTGCCCTTTTCACCTGCCATATACTTCTCCAGGGATATTTAATCTCAAAGGTTTTCATCTTCTATGGCTATAAAAGGTGGGTATTCCCTCCTGTTTAAGAGAAAAGTAACTTTAAAGTTACTTATTCATTTCAGTAAATATTGGAAGAACTTCAGAAAAAAGAACTCCATACAAGCAGAATTACATTCCTTTTCCTAAACTAATGGTAAGAAGCAGCTAGGTAACAGGAACAAAAGTCAATATAAAGATAAAACTCTTTAGGAGTTTCTTTCCTGCTTCTCTTTGAGAGGGGCAAAATAGAGAACTGAAAAGTTTAAAATACTTTCTCTAGCTGTACAAGACAAAATAAATAAATGTTGATGCTCTTTAAATGAGTGAAGATGCATTAAGTTGAAATAGGTACAGGATGTTTTGTCAGCTGAAATACTAGTCATCATGTTATCTCTGGGAACCAAACCGATCTGTCCCTACACTGAGATCCCAGCAGAGCCAGAATAACCAATTCAAAATACCAAGCTCAGCAGCCAAGTTGCCAAATTGCAAATGGGTGTTTTGGTCGATGTGGCTTTTGGACAGTGATTAGTCAGAATAAAAACAAACAAACAAACAAACAAAAAAGAACCAACCCCCCCCGCCAAAACCCATGAAAATGCAACAGACCCAGAGCCAGCTGCCAGCTAGGCAGTGGGGCAGCTCCACGAGAGGCTGGCGGGGCCGACGGGAGCGGCGGACGGAGCCGCACACCTGCAGCAGCGGTGCTTGGCGGGCCCACG
>NW_010543977.1:21694-27348 GCF_000687285.1 Phaethon lepturus | reverse complement strand
CCCGCTCCCGCCGGGGCACCTGGGCTGCGCTTCCGCCCCGGGACAGCCCTCTGCTCTCACCCCTCGCTGAACCAACTAGTGAAAAGGATTTTCTTCCCCCTCTATCTGGCGTCTTTCTGCAAGTTTTTCCATTGGATGGAGTGATCTACCCCAAATTCAGCCCGATTTCTGGGTAAGTTGTAGGTTCCCTTCGCTTTAGGAGCAGTAGATGGGATCTGCCAAAGACGGTGGAAATAACTTGTTTCTCGAACTCCGTAGCTTAATGTTGCAGCTTGGTCTAGCTTGGTACCAATTATTAGGTTTATTTGGTTTTACTTAACCCACAAAGAATCCTCTGCCAGTAGCAAGCAAATGCCAGACATTGCCATGAAAATCACTTGCCACATTTTTTGCTTGGGATACCTGGACTTATGTTTTACGTGACTAAATACTGATTCAAATTAAATACCTAATTTCGACAGCTATTTTGACAGTTACACGTCAAACATCTGGAAAACCACTTTTTACTTCAAGTGAGAAGTAGGGAAGTCTCCTAAACATTAAAACTCTATTTGCAATGGTATTTTGCTCAAACTGCAGAGTGTTAGTCTGGATTGCAATCACCTGTAAGTTTTGATCTAGTTAGTTCCGAAGTTCAGTTTACCATGTAGGTAGGAGCCAGTTGCAGCCTTTAGGTACCTTTAGGTACAGATTTTCTTCTGAAAATACAAAACGTTAATGTAATCTTGATTTGGACCATGTATATAATAAATTCTTTCTCTGAAAGAGATTGTCTGAAACATGTAAATAAGAATATGTGCATTCATATTCATAGTAGGTGGCCAAAAGCAGTACATGCTATTTTTAAACCCATTCCCCAATAATGAGGACGCAGAAAGAGCATTTCTAAAGGAATGCTCAATAATTTGACAGTAACGAAATAAACCTTGAATTTTGAATTTAATTCTTAGATTTCACCCATTGGGTTTACTTTTCCTTCAAATAATACAACTTTGCAACAATTTAGAGTTTATTTGTTTTCACAGTGTATAATTTATTGCTGAGATAACTGTAACACGATTTACTACAATGGTAATTTGTAACACAACTAATAGCTTTCTTGAGCTGTCAGGAAGAGGAGATTTTTGGCTGATGTGTTATCCTTATCCCACATTGCTGAGATACTTACAAGCAGAGAAGGATACAGTCTGAGGCTGGATTGAGTACAGATCTACTGCCAGCTTATGGCACAAATTAAATGTTTGTGAAATTAATTTTCAGTTATTCACCTCAACATTGTAAAAAAAAAATACTGAAGCAATAAACCAAGAATAAAAAGAGAGAAGATCTGTTTATTTTGCTTAAAATCTTATTGCTTCTATTGATAAAATCCATCACAATGTATATAGCACACAAAAGTAAATGGTCAGTGTATGTATATTTTCAGAGAATTATTTAAGGCCACTATTTCCATTGGTTTGTTCTCAGTTATAAAGAAACAAAATATAGACAGATTTTGCTTTTGTTCTGAAAAATAAAAACAAAACTACATCAACGATGGCAAAGATGTTACAGAAAAAAGTTGTAGCCCATGGAAATCCCAAGTTAACAGGTCTGATTCAAAAAGCATAAAAACTGATAAAAGTCCTTCTGTAAATGTCAATTGCCTTTTTATATTTAGGACCAACTTCTTTAACAGTGAAAACTGTTGAGAATGTGAGTTTTGGATGCAGAATAGCAGCACTGCGTTACGTTCCTGGTAACATTTTGGCATCTCTAACATAGATTTTTGACCAGGGGATAATTTGAATCTTTGAATTTTAAGGATTTTTTTATTGTTTTCACATTCTTTCCAACAACCACCTCAATAACAGCCTTGCCTTAGGACTATCTGGATGTAGAGCAGATACTGGTGGACTGAGAGGCATGATGTGCATCTGACAGATGAACATATTGGCATGTCTTTTAGGTGCCATTTCCAGTAACACCAGGTAGATATGCAGGATTTAGAATGGGAGAAGCACAGGGGTATGAACCATGGTAGTAACCCAAGAGAAGCCTCGTATGGAGAGGCAGAAGAGTATGGATTACCCCAGAAAGCATTTCTATTGTTTCCAATCCTTGATACTGCAACGCCTTGATGATGCAGAACGACATCTATCTGAATGGGCCACTCCACTCAGCCAGACATGTCAGCAGAAGGCCACCCTGAGAAACAAAAGCCTTAAAGGCTGCATAAGGTAGTAGTGTTTTTCTCTGGCCATGGTTTAAGGACACGAGTCGGGCAAAAGTAGCCTCATTAATTGATAAGAAATGACCCACAGCTTCTGATGAGCACTGATGCCTGTTCCGCAGTAGTAATTAATTCCATGAAACAAACTTTCTTCAAACACAACCTTACAAGAGCTGTGTAGACTGCTACAGAGAGCTGTAAAATTCTATGATGGAATAATTTTATAGCCCAACTGATTTCTAAAAATAGGCCGCCTGTTAAAACTAAATGAGCATTTTTTTCTTAAATGCAGTAGTTTTCCCCATTGTAGTGTACTATCCCAGAAGACCACTGAAAAGGAAGGAATGTCAGCTTGGGGAAGAAAGAATTAGAGAGAGACAAATAATGTGAAGCCTTTAAAAAGAAAGAAACAAGAAGAAAAGATTACTTGGGATTATCCTCTCTCTGCTGGAAAGCTGATATTCTGAAACTGAGACCCCAGCTCTCCATTGCTGTTAAAATGCAGCGGAATATTATGGATGATATTCAGATTTTCAGCCAATGAAGAGGCCTAAGTTAATACTTATTGATTATTTAAAACACGTATGGGACTGCATGCTGAATGTCTGGTTTTTCTTTATATCTACCTAGCAGGGACTAGTCCTTCTTGCTTGGCTTCTAAAATACTAATGATCCAGTAAAAAATATTATTTAATATTTCTTTTAGTTCCTTCCAAATTTAATACCTTTGTGAGTTGCTTTTGTAAAATAAACTGTTTTATACTAGTGTTACCCTGATCTTCATAAGCAAAATACAGCATTTTCCTTCTAAACCAATAACGTTTAATGTCTTGAGAAGACTTAATGTCACTGGAAGTAATTAAGCTCAGTAATCATATATTAAAAGAAAATATTTTTGTGCTCTGAATTTATGGGAAGAAATTATGTGGATATTTGCTTTTTTTTTTTACTTTCATTCCTTATTTCCTGCTTTGTATGTTAGGAACACACATTATTAATTATTTCAATGAAGGATGAAAAAAAAATCATTCTTACTTTCTCTTCCCTCTCTCTTCTACTATGAAAGGTAAAATAACTGACACATTTTCCTTCTACTTTGTGGGTGTGCAAGAATTCATGTGATTTAAAAGAAAAAACTTCTTAGGATAAAAAAAGTGTTTCCTGGAAACCTATTTTCCCCTTGCCAATATTCATAAAAAGTAAATCTGGAAACATCCAACTTTGTAGCTGCTTGTGCTTGTTAGTAGCACTAGAATTCAAAGAACACTGAAAAATACAAATGTTCAGTGAATCTGAAGGTTCATTTAATTATGAAAAGCTACAAGGTAAACTGAGTCTCTCACATTGATAACATCACTTTTGGTAACGAATTAGAGAAAGGTACAACTGATTTGAAATTGAAAGTAAGGCTGTGAGAAGGGTCATACATTTTGAGTTGTTATTCTTTGATGATGCTGTACTAGAAGGAATACTAGTGCACAGCAAGCAGGCATTTTCCCACGCAGTCCTCTCTCTGGAAGCCCGATGAAGAATAGAAACCACCTAATTTCTCCGCATGGAAAGAATTTTGCGGGGTGGTGTTCTCAGGGTGCAGGAGCAGGTGTCGTGGCTCTGGGATGGGAGCAGGCAGCTTTGCCCCTTCTTGGGGAGCCGATTATTGTGACACCAGGCCTTCGGACCAGCCACAAGTGCATTGGCTGGGAGGGACAGATGACTTCCAGTCTTCCTCTTCACTGGTTTGTTGCTATTCCTGACTGTGCAAAGCCACTTATGTTTTAGTCTTCTCTGGTTAGGCTTGCAATGAACTATTAGACTCTTTCTGCAGTGACAAAAGACCTTTTGTTTTGTGGAGGGATCCATGCTTAAGTATCTGCTGCTAACGACTTTGTAAATTGGCACTCTTGTATGTGCTCGTACCAACACCCAATACACTAGATTTAAACCAAACTCAAATATACCTACTCTAAGTATATCCAGGAAGAACACATTGGAATATAGTTACTATTTCATGTTTAGTCCTCTCTCTAAGGTGCTCTACAAAGCAATTAGTGTTTCAGCTTGGTGTTTCAGCTCCAGGTAAGAATCATTATTTGAAAAGGGGAGTGTCTTTCATACAGTACTTCTGTGTAGCACGATATTTTTCTACACGTTTACCTTTTCTTAAAAGTATTTAGATTACATGTATAATGAAAACAATATCAGGAGGTGAAAAGGAAAGGAATGACCTGTTTTCAGAGCATCTGTCAGCTTTTAAGGAACAGCAGAACTTGGCTGAACTGCCTGGTAGGCAGCAGCCCATGCTGGACTGGTTCCCTAGTACAGGTTTCTGAAGTTATGAAGAGTGCTCTGTATTTGTCCAAAACTGTTGTCCTGTGATAGGAATTCCAGAAAACTGTAGAGGATCTCCTGGAAGAGCAAGCTGACAACAATGTGCCCATAGGTTTACCAGAAACTAAACCCATCCATTTATAAAGGTGCAGGAAAAGGGTACTTTTTTCTTCTGCAGCACCACAACAAGGAATCACACCAACACGACTGTTATATCAAACAGTTTTTCCGCATAATGCTGCACTCACAATATGAAGTCACCAAGGGTTCCAGAATAATTTTGTATGTCTGTAGCATTTTGTCAGGATGCTATGGAAGTAATCACATGCACCAGAGAAATGGTGCTGACCAACTCCTCCTCCATATCTGCTCTTCCCTCTGCCAGAAATTCAAAATGTTAATTAAAGCCTTTTGATCCCAAATACATTGACTTCTTTTTTCGTGCTCCACAAAATGGGACCCCCCCCCGCAAGCTTAAACCACAGGTAAGGAAATGTGATTGAACAGATACCACTGGATTCCATAGGCAAATGGGTCAGGACTTGGGATTCCCTCTAATGACTGCAGTGAGGATTTTCACTAGCTCATTCCCTACTAGGTACAGAAAAAAATGCAGGAACAGGCACTCAGTGGAAGGCATTGAATGTGGTCAGGAGAGTAAGTTGGAACAGAATTCACACAACTATTTATCCTCTGGGTAATGTCCCCCTGCCCATACCACAGTCTTGCCTGCTATTCCTCTCAAAACACAGCAAGAAGTTCTATCAAATATTCCACGTTTTCATACATGTCTCTTGGTATTTTACCAGGGAAAAATCCCTGAACAGAGTGTTGGGGGTGGGGTGGGATTGAGAGAAAGAGTTATATTAGTATATAAGGTGTTTTTTTTACAAATCTTCATTTTATCTTGCTGGTTGGCCATTCTTAGTAATGGGGTAGAATCACAGGAGTTTGATTTTTTTTGTTTTCCTTTTTCTTGTGGTGAAAATCTGAACAGAGTTAGTATCCAGAACAAGCCTTTGGCATTACTAACGGTGAAGGATTAGTACTAGAGTGGTTTGGGAAATGTTCAGAATTTCAGATTTCAAACTATGTTGAGTTTCTTCTCACTCTT
>NW_010543977.1:0-21663 GCF_000687285.1 Phaethon lepturus | reverse complement strand
CTTTTTTTGTTTTTTTTCCCCTTTTTTTTTTTTTTTTTTTTTTTTTTTTGGCAAAAAGTAATTTCTTATTTGTTTGTAGCTCTAGTGTCTGTTCCAGTATCTGCTGATGACATTTGGCTAAGTCTGAGCTGCCATTCCCACTCCGTATGCTATTTTACTAAATCCAGTAAAACTGACATTTTAAATCTGTTTCAGTTTAAAATAATTAACCTTAAGAATTTTTCCCTGTTAGTTGATTTACATAGAGGCTTGTTTTCCAATTGATCAAAATCACAGCCGTAATATAACATTTGTTTTAAATTTCAGATTTTCTTTAGTTGTCACAACAAACTAGTGCTTATTTTTAAAACTTTCTAGAAGTTAACATGATAATTAAGAGAAATATGCAGAGTGCATTTTGGGAATCAAGGAGGGAAAGCATTTGCTTTTTGCTGTTCAGTCAAGAAGATCCAATTTTAGCATCACAGGTGAAGGGCAAAGACGGAGAGGAAGTTATCTTAAATTACTTCCTTGCAGGCACTTCACATGATCAGTCAAAAATACCATTTTATGCTGGGACTGAAGAACTAAGCACATTTCTCTTTAAAGAAAATAAACGGATTTTAAAGAATGAACCCTTCATTTGAATGCAATTGTGAGATTTATTTGAAGGTGAAAATTTTTCTGAACAATAAATACATATTCAGCACAGTTTCAATGCTTTAACACAGATTTTATGCTCTGGCAGTCTGGAAACCACAGCTCCCTGATCACACAGCAGATATATCAAAATGAATTTCCTCCAATGCCCCAATAATTTGCCTTAAGAGACATTTTTAACTCTGTCTCCTTGCTCATGATTCTTAGCTTTTTTTATTTGGGTATCAACAGAAATAAACACAGTGGTGTCCTAGGAATGGCACAGACATCTCTAATTCCTTTGCTGTGTTTCCTACTGAACTTATGTTCAGGGACAAATGTCTAAGTCACTACTGAGCCAGCTTAATTGCAAGTGAGTAATAAAGGTTAATAGGGATTAATCAATCTTTTCAGACAAGCAGCTTTTCCAACAAGAAGTCTGCTCAAACTTCAGCTGAAATCAAATTTATTCATCTCCCCTAAATGACTAGGAAAGCATCACCTGGTAATTACTTTTAATGAACTGGACACCAAGAGAAGTGTTCAGTAGCAGATACGTTTTTCCTAATTCGGTCAGTTTCTGGGTGAAATCCTCTTCTTTCAGTTCTTGTAGGATATGGCATATCTTACTGGAGCATAAGATACCTACCACTTTTTAGCAACCTTCAGTTTCACTATGAGTTTTAAATTGTGTGAAATACAGAATTGAATGCAAAATAAATACAAAAAGTTTTTTGCTGAAGACTAATAATACTGCTCCATGTCTAAGTAAAACTAGACTTTCATTAAAAAACTGATTTGTTGTGGAGACCTATGAAAACGCTCCCATACTCTCTTCTCCCTTGGCCCTTCTCCAACCCTTCTCCTAATGGCTTAGCAGGGTGCCAGCTGGCTGGCTTGAAGAACCAAGGCTGAAGGTGGCCCTTAGCTACCCTTTAAGATAACAAAGAGGTGGGAGGAGACCAGACCATCTCTCTGGCCTCCATAGAGGTGATAAAGACACTGGGACTACAGTAGGAAGGAAAGCTCAATCTATTTCCTTTTTAAAGGTCATGAATGCCAGTGAAAGGTTTACTTTCAAAACAACAGCCCAAGCAGGACAGCATGAAGGTTATAGAAGGGCATGCTTTTTTGATCATTCTAAATTTGGGTGTTCTGCATAGCTCCGTTATTTGTTTTAAAATAATACTAGTGTACAGCTCAAAATCTCTCTGTCTCCACTTCACTCTATATTGTTTAATGATTATGCTTTGTAGGTGGAAAGATTATGTCCAAAGTGTTCTTTCAAGGATTCCACACTCTATTCAATACAACTGTTTTACTACAAGACCCTTCCTTATATTATTTATTTGTACTCTGTTCACCCTGTCTCTTATAATATCTGTATAGTGAGAAAAAAAATCCTAAAACTTCATTAGTGTCATTTGCTAATTTTCCAGAGGAAAAACTATTTAACACATAGGATTCCTATGGTGCCAAAAAAATACTACTTTAATTTGCAGTGGCAGATATGGAAGTAGACAGGAAACAGGGATAGAGTGATAGGACTTCTATAAACAGTGATTAAAGTCACTCCACATATTTTATAAAAGCAGAGGCAGATCCATGGTTCCAGCCTTTGACATGAGAGCTCCTTATCCACTTCAGAAAAGGAAGAAATTTGTCTTTCTGGCATCTCCTCATAACAGCCAAATCCCAGATCTTGTTCTCAGCTACACCCCAGATCTTCCATAATGATTTCAGTACAACATGGATGATGTTAGGGAGAGAATTAGGACAGTCACTTAGGATGGATTACTGCCATCGGTTAACTGAGTAATTAACTGAGCTGGCCAACCCATTGTTAATTCCAATAATGAGTGAGGGCAGGATCAAATTGCATTTCCACCTGGTCTGCTGGCACCAGTTAAGCTTTTCACATGTGAAGCTCTGCTACGGTATGTGCTCCCAATGTCACCATCATGGCCAATCTGGTCCGGTCAGCCCTGAAGTCTGGGCAGGATCTTGGAAACTCAGTATACCTATGCCCAAGTGCTCTTGGGACCCGGTCCTGCAAGAATATCTGTATGAAACTGAACATACACCAATAACATCGAAGTCAGTGCCAAATGTAACGGCCACAAGGTGGGAGACCCCCTGAGGAGTTTGGACCTGCACCTCTAGCCTTGTAAGGGAGGGCCCTGACTAGAGCCCGGCCTGCCCTCCTTTGGCTGGAGCTGGGCCATTACACAGACAAACATACAAATAGCAAGGGACAAGGAAGAGATAATTAGATGGGGTGGCCAGGAGCTACCAACTCCATCTCTCTAGATATAGGTCTGGGCTCCCATCCTGGTGTCACTTCTCCAGGTTTATCGAAAGTTAAAGGCACTTCACCCTCACGAGTGGCTGCATTTATGGCTTGGCTATGGCATCAGGCTCCTTTCAGTTCATTCTGCCTCGTAATCCCCCCTCTGCAGTGCCAGAGGTCCGGAAGAAGGGACTGAGGGTCCATCATGGGTGAGTGCAATTCATTAAGGTACATCCTCAGCCAAAACTGAGACCTGTACTCATTCCCTGGACTACAGCTCTCAGCCTTGCTTTTTTCTCCTCTTTTCAAAAGAGGCAAAATTAATCTGGATACCTAAGACAATTTCTTTTTGACATGAACATAGGAGTGCCTTCAAAAGCAGCCCAGTGCCACATGCCGGTTAGCCTGCTTGAGGCAATAGTTCAGCCCTGCGTATCCCCCAAACTTCTCTTCAGAATATGAATGTATTTGGCGCTCTTTTTTTGGTGAAAAATAGAAAAAAAAAGAGGCATTGTACATTTAGAAAACCCAAACCAGTAAGAATATGAAGTTAAAGGGTTATCAGCAAAAGTGATCCAGCTCTACAGTGGCAAAATAATGGTTTCTAAAGATGGGAGAAATTGAAGCAGGACAGGGTCAGCTGTTGAGGGAGCTGGTGGGGAGATGGAAAGTGGGGCGTCAGTGAAATAACCTGCAGTACACATGGGTTTCAGGGGACTTTAAGAAATAGAAGTGCTTCAGGTAGAGGTAGATTGAGAAGGGTGTAGCTGGGCATCTCACCTCCTGCACAGTGCAAGTCTCACTGCCCTGGCTCCTCACTGAGTCTCTGGAGGTACAAGACCCTCCATCAAAGCACTTGAAGGTATCTCACTTCCCCAGGACACAGCACCTATCTCCTTACACCCCGCACCCCACAAGAAATGATTGCCTTTAGATTTTTATATTAAATAACTTTTATCCACATCCATCCTTCATGGAATAAGAAAAAAACCCAAATGCAACATCTTTGGATCAAGAAAGCTCTGAGCTGTCTATAGAAAGCTGGAAGCCTGAAGACAATGCTGGACAGTTGTCATGATACTCTCTCCTGTTTCTTATACTCCTGACAGGACCAGCCTCCTGGGTTAGCTATACTAGTAGCCTGACCTGATAGGGCTGGTTTTGCACCCTCCCGTACCTCACCGGCAGCTCTGTTCCAGGTTACACTTAGCAGGGTTCTGTGGAGGGAAAGAAAAAGGCAAGCGGTTGGGTCAGAGCCCATCCTGCTGTGGGCAGAGATTGGGCAGGCCTGCGCTGTGGACCCAGCGGTAGAGCTCTGCCAGCAAACGGCTGTCCCCTCTCCCCTTCCTCCCCACCCCAAAGCAGCCTTTAATTCCCTGTTGGTACCAGAGAATCAGGCAGGTGGAGGTGCTCAGCTGAGGACATATAATCTTTGTGCCCTCACACACTTTTAGACCAGATAATTTGCTGTGCCTTGCAGGGTCCCACCATGTGTAGCTGTGGTCTGGGGTAACTTTGCATAAAAAGTTAACACTTCAGAGCCTGTGGACTTAAAATTCACTTTGTTATCCAGGTTATCTATGTGTTGCTGAACATTTTAACATCTATAATACAGAAGCAGAGAGGGAGTGAACCACAGATGGAATAGAGAAGTGAAGAGGGAAGGAAACATAAAAGAAGAACTAAGAAAATTCACAAAGAGGAAGAAAAAAGAAAAAAAAGGAGAAAGGAGGATAAGAAAAAGAGAAATAAAGACAAACAAAACAGCAGCAAGCCTAAACCGGGCACTTTGTACGTACACTGAAATGACTAGAGGTGGTCCATGAGGTTTAAGTACCGCTGGGGCATTACCAGTAAGGCCCTATTGCAGAAGTTCAGTGGCCAACCCAGCCATACTGCTCTGTGACCTCCACCTCTGTTGTCTTGTTAGGCAACAGAAAAGTAGTGGAATTGTTAGCAAAGGTTTTGCTAAATGAAGGACATAAAAGGAACGAGAGAGATAGCAAACCATTTGGCTAAGCTGAGAACACAGCGCGTATACTGGAGAGAAGAAAAACATCCATAGCTACCTCACTATAGCACTAGACAATTTATTTCAATCTAGTCAATGCCACCATTGAAAAGAAAATTATGCCATAAACCGCTCTATAAGCACATCTGATGCCACAAACAGTGCCCAAGCTTTGGCAGGGTGGGTGGTGGGACTGCTCCAGACTTTAAGCAGAGGAAATCTCAGAATCTAGTTTAACACTTTCAATAATTATCAAAACAAAAATAATCTGTAAGTTATGGAAAAGTGAATGTGCATTTGTTTTGATATTATTTTAAGCATTTTCTCTATTAGAAGAAATACCGAAGTAACTATACTCCTGTAAAGTGTTCATAATGTCTTGCTCCCTGAAAAATGAGTACAAAACCAAGTTACACATATATCCAAGATGATTCCAAAAGCCACTCTATAGGCAGTGCAGGCAAGTAGGTATGTTTCCTAAATTTCTGCATTTCCTAGCTAAAATAAAACAAAATTATGTAAGTTAAAATGCTAAAATTTGGGAATAACAAAGGCAATGCAGGGAGGGTATTTCTATTGCAGAGTTTTCTGAGAGAAGACTCCTTTCTCTGTATTGGTGTTATCTCCCAGACAATATTAATGCAGCTACACTGCATAGGAAGTCCTTAGAGCAGAAGGAATATCTAAAATGACCAAACTTCAAGCATGAAGCAAGGAAGACATGCCAAAACAGAGTCAATGAAGGTAAAAGTGATTATTTAATACATAAGATATCTTTGAAAGTTCATTCCTTGTTGCATCTGTTTACTGTGTCATGCTAAGTTGTTTAAATGCACCACATTTTTTAATCAATTAAGTTTCTTGGGTGTGTGATTGCATGATTTCCATTAAGTTTGTCTGCAAAGGTTACCATCTGTTAACATATTGTCTCAGAATGTAAGTTATTTTTTCATATGTATACAATACACTTGTCAAAAGTATGGCATAGGTGGGTTCATATCTCATTGGACAACAGAACCCATAACAAATAACATGGGAAATTTTGGAGGGTTAGTTTCAGAGTTCGTTGGAAGTCTTTCATAAGCCTTAGCGAGCTCTAATTATGCTCTAGGCAGTTACCAAGGTTATCAGTTTTCCTTTACCAAGTACTTGCTGAGAAAGAAAAACAAATTTGCTGATGGAAAGAAGTTTTATCCTGAAGCCTGATATGGGCAGATGAAGGTAATTTCCCAGGGAGAAGTGAAAAGACACCGAGCTCCTCAGTAATATCATAATAATGTAAGAAGAAAAAACCTGATCTGGTCCACTTCTTGTTTTCAGTCATTCCAGGTCATTTTCATGAACAATTGTTTACTTGTTTCCAATTCTATTAATGACAGTAACCCAAAAGGGGAAGAGAAATATTTATGGCAATATCTTTATCTTGATAGTGTTCTGCATTTGAGCAGACGTATCTGTCTCATAAAAAGCATGGGACAAGAAGCCTTATCTGAGAAGACAACTAAGCTGATGGTTAAATCATGGACTTCATTTGACATCAGGTCAACATGTATTTGAGAGTGAGAAAACAAGTGTTTGTAGAAGTGGTATTGGAAAAGATTTGACTAAACTCCACAATGGCTACTATTCCCAGCTCAGGCCTGTTTTTTTCTAAGGCTTCCCCAAAGTTTGTGTTTCCCTAGTCAGTATCTACACTCATTGATTTTGAATACTTTCCCTAAACCTATGTTTATTTTTGCAAGGTAGTTTTTCTGTCTTCTCCTGTCTCCACACCGTGGCAGAAAAAGTGCTGTCTTCATTTAAAATGTAAATAAAATTTTAGGTTAACTTCAAACAATGTAGTATAAGGACATCAAGGCTAATTTGGATTTATTACCATATACTCAGCTTATATATAACATCTACTCAGTTTATATACTCGGCTTGAGTATGTTACAATACACTCAGTATATGTTACTGGAGTTCACTTTTCAAATTTATATGCTTGAAATATGGATATTTATGCCTGAAGAACATGGATGGAAAACACACCTGCCATGGACTTCTCTAAAGAATATGAGAGTAGGGTTGACACTGATTTTAGAAAAGTTCTGGTATGGGTTTGAACATGATCTTTTACCTTTTGCCCTCCTCTAATGACTATAATCACTCAAGCCTAGAGTAAATAAAATATATTAATTTGAAAAAAACTATACAAATAATGCATTATTGAATAACAATTGCAGTTTGAGTCAATATCTAGTGGATCTAGTGTTGAAATAACTCTAAATCTTTTGAGCATATTTAGAACTTCTACATCATTCATGAAAGCAGCACCTAAAAACAAAAATCTGACTGTGCAAATAACAAGCAGGTGCATGGATTTTACAGATGTGGAACATTATTACCACCTAGTCCAACTTCTTACTCAAGATGGACCATAAAATCAGCAAAACAGACAACACATAGGTAAAAACATCCACATTTTTGTTTTCCAATTTTCCAAAATGATGACATTCCCAGTAGAAAAGGAATGGCAACATTATTGCATGACTTCACTCACACACTGGGGACAGCAGAAAAGAAGTGGAACAGGAAGAAAAAAGGGGCTTATGGAGGGTTCATGCTGCCATTGAAAGAAATTAGCAGGGAAAATGATAAGGAGGAATCAGATGTATACTAACTGAAAATACTTGGTTACCTGTAATGGGTACATTCATGTTTTTACAGGTATTCCTGGCATTTTCAAAGTCCGACAACTAACACAAAGCAGCCTAGATTCAGTAGGGAACACTGCTTCACTACGGAAATGAAATGAATTCAGCACAGTAAAGACCCTTTGGTCAGATCCCAAGACTGATGAGAGTTTTGCATAAATAGCAAATGAGTGAAAACTAAGTAAAGAATTTGGTGCTTAGTTCAACAGCTGCACGACTGAATACATTTAAAACCAAAACCGATTTGGAAATGTGAACTGAATGAAGGAGATCCCATTAAACCTGTTAAGATAACCATAACCATCTCTATAATACAGTTTACAGAAGTCAGTGATTGAAAAAAACCAGCTGGTTGTTCAATAAGAGTGAAGCTTTCCAAATGCTCAACTCCAGTTCAAGACATGTAATAGTGTGTCATTTGTCACTGATCCTCACCACATCCAATACAGAAACAGCCATTACATTTCATGCTTTCCTTATAGCTGCCAATATTTCAGGCCCCAAGACGACAGCAGAAATGCACTTCTACAGAGCACGGTTTCTACAGTCATACATGTTCAATTAAATGTGGAATTTGTCTTGCAGCTAAGAGAAGCTGTTCAGCCTATTCAGCTACCTTTAGACTTCATACACTTTCCTCTGTTTAATCTTCTGAAATAGCAAACACAAGTGCAAACCTCCTAATAATAGCAGCCCATTTCCCTTTGCCAAAGGGTACACATCACTTTCACTCATTTTGGTCTCATCTCTGGTTTTACCGTTGTCTTGCCCAAGAGCAAAATCAGAACAGTAGTAGTCACTTTTTAAGCTTGAGGAACTTCATCACCTCACATTTTTATGGCCGGACTTATTATTAGTCTATAGACAGAAGGCACTTTCATACAGGAAGCAGAATCTTGGTTCTACTGAAGCCTAAAGAAAATTTGCTGTTGACTTCAGTACAGAATATTAACGGGAGACTGTAACAACGCATATGCTTGTAGAGCGAATAGCATGCTTTACATGCTTTTAAAAGAAGAAATACTATAAGTGGTGATGAGAAAGTAAATAGTGATTCATATTCTGTATTAAACTCTCTTCCTCTTTCATGGAAGTTAACAACATCATTAACTGCTGCATAGATATTCTATTTTGGGAATACCTCAACAGCTATCTGAACTCATCGTAGCCTTTCTTTTCTTTTTTTTTGAAAGTGCAGGGAGAGAGGTCATTTGTGGTTCTATTTTTCAAAATAGTTTATTTCCAAATAGGCTTATTTATGTAAAGAAAGAAACTGTGAGGATGCCTGTCTGTTCTAAAGATATTAAGTCTTTAATAAGCTCTGAAGTGCTAGGTTTAGGGTTTATTTTATGCTTAAGTGCATGGCAACCTCCGTCTCAGTGAGCTTCCCAGACCAAATTTTCAAAACTGAGGAGCTGAAATACTACTGGTAAGTGCTATAATTTTTAATGTCTATCCAGATTTAAACTATCCTCAATGTTTAGAAACACACACCACTGTGCTACCTAGCGTTACATTTTAAATGCCAAGTGCTGAAGAAAGAAAGAATTTTTAAGGTGCTTATATAGGAAAAACAAAAGGTCCCTAGGAAATATTGAAAAAAAAATTATTCAGTTAATTTTATCTTTCCTCAGTTAATTTCTACATCATAGGTTTTGGCAGATTGAAGGGGAAAAAGAAGCAGCAAGGTGATCCATATTTAAACTGCAAATTGGCAATTTCCCTCCCCTTTTAGGTGCTCTTTTGTCGGATTATATAGAACCTCTCCAGTTGTGCTGGTTGCTGACTTTTTAAACACTTTCCATTGTAGGCTTGGTCCCATGATGCATGTGGCCGTGGACAGTGAAATAAACCCATACACCCAGTGAAAGCAGCCAAAGGTTAGTAGTAGAAGGAAATGATTTCTTTCTAGTAATTTTAAACAGTTCTACAGCCTCTGTCATAATTCTGTGTTCCAGAAAGATTAAAATTTTGCATAAAACGGGCTGTGGAAGAAGGGAGTAACGGGCAGCCAAGAGACAAGAGAGAAATTAGATATAATTTGTCACATAGACATAATAATATCACTTCTCTGTATTTGTGGCAGCATTTCAATAACCTAACAAAAGCAGTAAATAACATAGCTGGGTTCTCAATTGCTATGGGCTTTCTGAAGCATTATATGCCCGTATTGCTGGGAAAGAATTAGATACACAAGACGAAAGATGGTTGAGGGACAGGCCCGTACTTTGAAGGGAAGATTTTGGTCTACAGTCATATTTATGTTCAAATTGGGTGAGTTTAACTCTGCTTGAAAAGAATTTTGGAAAAAAAACTTTTTCCCTTTTGGAAAGAAGCTGAATCTTTTTCAGTATTCAGAGGATTCCCTTGCCCTTCTCCCTTCTTAATAAGTCAAGCCTTTGTACCCAAAGAGTCCTGAAGATCTAAGTGTTCCTTATTTTGCCCAGGCATTTAGGGTGACAAGGAAACATAGCAGAGTACATACTCCCTAACAATGCTCTCTGATGGAACATACATACTTATATATGTTTCATATATACGCATACACACACACAGAAATACAGTGTATATATGTAGTGTGTATATATATGTATACTATTTCCAGTCAGTGAGCTAGGGACTGAAAGTCACGTCCCATCAGTTTAGAGATCCTACAATTTTTGCTTCAATTACTACTCCTTCTTTGTGCATTGATTGACCCCTTTGTCTAAATTTTCCATCTTAAGATTCTGTCACTGAGTCTTTGGCTTCACACAGTATCTCAAAGATAATTCCACAGTCTGCCCTGCTAGAAAGAAGTAATCTGTTTGCAAGCAGGTTTTTAAGATTCTTGTCCACAGCCTAACTAGGTCACAGATATGTGCTTTTATCTATCTTTAGAAGAAGGTTTATCCAGCACAGGGCTTCCTGAAAAAGACACATGAGTGTCTTTAGTACTCCAACCACCTTCATGCTCTCTACCCAGCATTTCCAAGAACGGTGTTATAAATAGCATCAACATGTCACAGGTGACAGAGGAAAAATATGTCTAGTTTTCCAACTTAACTTCTGTCTGGTTGCATAGATGCAGGTACACAAACACACACACATATTCAGATAAGTGTGTCCCTCAGGAGGACTACAAGGATGTTGTGAGGTTATGCAGGGAGAAAATTAGAAGGGACAAAGCCTGGTTAGAAATTAATCTGGCTACTGCCACAAAAGGCAATAAAAAATGTTTCTATCAATGCATTAGCAACAAAAACAGGGCTAAGGAGAATCTCCATCCTTTATAGGATGCGGGGGGGAATATTGTCACCAAGGATGAGGAAACGCTGAGGTATTTAATGCCTTCTTTGCCTCAGTCTTTAATAGTGAGACCAGTTGTTCTCGGGCTACCCAGCCCCAGCTGGAAGTCAGAGACAAGGAGCAGAATGAAGCCCACATAATCCAAGGGGAAATGGTTAGCAACCTGCTACACCACTTAGAGATGCACAAGTCTATGGGGCCAGGTGTAGTGAGGGAGCTAGTGGAAGTGCTCATTAAGCCCCTTTCTATCATTTATCAGCAGTCCTGGCTAACCAGGGAGGTCCCAGTTGACTGGAGGTTAGCAAATGTGATGCCCATCTACAAATAGGGCAAGAAGGAGGATCTGGGGAACTACAAGCCTGTCAGTCTGACCTTGGTGCCAGGGAAGGTTATGGAGCAGATCATCTCAGATCACGTCGGCCAGGGGAGGTTTTTAACGGATATTAAGAAAAATGTCTTCACCTAAAGGGTTATCAAGCATTGTAACAGATTGCCCAGGGAAGTGGTTGAGTCCTGGAGGTATTTAAAAGACATGTAGACGTGGCGCTTAGGGACATGATTTAGTGGTGAACTTGACAGTGTGAGGTTTACGGTTGGACTCCATGACCTTAAAGGTCTTTTCCAGCCTAAATTATTCTATGACTCTAGAAAGCCAAGGCAAAAGGTAGCAGCCTTATTTAGGATGAACCAAAATTTGTAACCAATATTTTAGATGAACCCCAAATTCAGGAGAAGCTCCCTATATGATAAGTGGAATGTAAAATTTTGCCAGAAGAAAATTATTATTCTTCTTTGTCATGTTGTACCACTAGAAAGCCTCAGAGCATTCTTAAGTGTCAATTACTCTGAACACCTGGGGGGGTGTTGATATTAATTCTATATTTAGTTTTATAGTGGAGATTTTACCCACTTATCTAGAAACAAAAAAATCCTAGATTAAGTCTACAAAACTGAATGTAGTTTGGAGAATCATCAAAGGTCTTTCCCCCCCAAATCTGCCAGGTAAATATCTCTGGGATTAAAACAAAGAAAATAAATTAATCTCCACCTTCTTATTACAATACAAAGTAAGAGAAGCCAGGAAACATGGCGCAAAACCTGATGGTACACAGTGTCCTTAGATCACTTGGCCATTGTTTTCTCTCACAGCAGCACATGTTAATGATACAAAAAAGCTTAACGTTTTTTGGCTTTGGCTTTTCATGTCACAACCGTTATAAATGTGCACATTATTGTTTGTATTGCCATATCCTTCAGATGCACCGCCAATTTCTAGAGCCTGTGCATGCACAGCCAGGGACAGGATTTTGCCCACATGTAGCCTGGATGAATTAAATTAAGAAGAAACATTGCCATACAGATTCAGCTGCCAAGTAGTGTGTCACGGTACAGCATGTTTATGTTGCAAAGATGTTGTATGGGTCAAACTTGATTTAAACCACCAATTCTACCACAGGAAGACCAAAGCTTCTTTGTTCTTCACTAACCGATTTAATTCTGTTTTAAAAGGTCTTTTTCTTGTATGGGCCTAAGACAATCTTAGTTGCATTTAGTTAAAAATACCTCAGCCACCTCCAAAACAATGAAATAGTCAATAAAACGTTAAACCCAGAAACAGAAAGAAATAGAGATTTGGTTTTTCGCTTATTTTAAGGAATTTGGGCAACACAGAAAAAATCAAATATGAAGAACGAAGAAACAAGTTTTAATGTGGACAATACCCGAGCCTCTCCCTTCTCCCACTGCCTGCAGCCGCTGAGCCCTGTTACAAAGCCACACAGAACAATTCCATTTGGTGAAGAATTCAGACCGCACCTCTCACATTTCCGCTATGGCTCTCCTCCTCTTGGAGACATGGAAACATTTCAGGTGTCCTTGGAAGGAGGGTCTCGGAAACGCAAAAGCATGCCAACAAAAATGCCTCCTATTGCCCTCGAGGGTTCCTCATCACCACCAGACAGACCTGAAGATCACAATGACTTAGGCTCTTCCAGTCTCCCCTTGGTGTTCCAACAGCCAGCACAGGCCAAGTACAGTTCCCAGATGATCGACCTCTGCAACTTAGGTTTTCAGTTCTACAGAACTCTGGAGCACTTTGGAGCCAAGCCGATTAAGCAAGAACCAGTGAAGCCTAACATGACATGGCCTAGTAGCCCAGCGTTCATGCAGGCTCCTTACCCGTATTATCCTAAAGTCCACCCTGGCTTAATGTTTCCTTTTATTGTGCCACCAAACTTTCATTTCAGGAACCCCTTTCAAATGAAAAGACCTCCAGAGCCACCTTTCCGGAGGGCCGAAGTAAGGGAAAGTGGTGAAAATAAACAGAAAGTGGAAAGAGTAGATGTCAACCTCCAGATAGATGACAGTTACTATGTTGATGTGGGGGGTGAACAGAAACGCTGGCAATGTCCCATGTGTGAGAAGTCCTATACATCCAAGTACAATTTGGTGACCCATATCCTGGGGCACAGTGGCATTAAGCCACATGCTTGCACCCGATGTGGCAAGCTTTTCAAGCAGCTGAGCCACTTGCACACGCATATGTTGACACACCAGGGCACTCGGCCTCATAAGTGCCAAGTGTGCCACAAGGCTTTCACTCAAACCAGCCACCTTAAGAGACATATGATGCAACACAGTGACATCAAGCCTTACAACTGCAGGATCTGTGGCAGAGGTTTTGCCTACCCCAGCGAGCTGAAAGCACATGAGTCTAAGCACGAGAGTGGCCGAGAGAACATTTGTGTGGAATGTGGTCTGGACTTCCCAACCCTGGCCCAGCTGAAGAGACACTTAACAACCCACCGTGGCCCTATACAGTACAATTGCACTGAATGCGATAAGACCTTCCAGTACCCAAGTCAGCTGCAAAACCACATGATGAAGCACAAAGACATCCGCCCATACATCTGCACTGAATGCGGCATGGAGTTTGTGCAGCCCCACCATCTCAAACAGCACTCCCTGACTCACAAGGTAAGCCGGCACGGGTTGCGCCCGCGCCTTGCACCGCAAGCTAGCGCAAGGATTACGGGCCACTAAAGATACCTATACGTACCTCCTTGGAAAGAAGGTCATCAGTCTATAGCAAGTCTATAGCTGGCAAACCCTCTGCCAGCCGGGGAGTTTTACGCAGGGCAAAAGCCCCAGCAGCACTGGCAACAGCAGAAGCTCGACGTCTCTGTCAGTCTTAAGAAAGCACACACAAAATCCGCTGTGTTATAAACACGAGTTCAGTTAAGCCACCTGTTTTACTTCCCGAAACCGTATTCACATCCCTTGGTTTCTGGGTTTTATCCTCAGAATGACCTTCTGTATCATAACATGACTTTGTAGAGCTGTATATATAGCCCCCAAATTTTAACAGAAATTTTCTACTGAAAACCGGTTCTATTGCTTTGCTCCCTTAATTGGTAAGTAGGCAGATTTGCAGTAGACTGTACGTACGTAGCAAAAGAAAGTATATTGTTACTCGTCACATACTGAAGAATCATTATAATGAGACACTTAGGAAAAAAAAAGAAAATAAAAATTCCCCTTCATGCATAACTTATGCAGAATACCAGTTAATAAAAGTGGACAAGCAGGACTGTAATCCCAGCCCATTCGTATCAAGTGGCAGTCTTGCCACTGCTGACAGCAATGACAGCAGAGTGGGTTTAGGCTTGGAGCGGGCTTTGGAACACACCCGGAAAGGTCACTTTCAAAAATAGGAAAAATGTCACTGTTCCATTCAAGAATGTCTGGAACTAGCTTACCCACATTTACAAAAATGTTGTTAAGACAAGTCAAAACCCCACACTTTTGATAAAAATTTGCTTCCAGCTTTGTGTATTTTTCCTTTAACACTTCAATTTTGGCTTTTATATGAAAAAAATTAAAAATACTGAAAGCTACAGCATTTCAGTCTTATAGACATATTTTCTTTTAAAAACCAACAACCTCTACTTCCACATTTGCTATTTCTTCCCTACTACATGATTGTAATTTCTGGTCTTTTGGAGATTCCCTAATCTTTGAATTTGCCATGCAAAATTCTACTAATTTAAGACTTGGTAGTTTTTTGTCACAGGAAATGCAATGCCCCTGAGCCTTTAGAGAGCTTCTGCTTCTTTGTCCACAGCTGCAGGTGGATTCAGCTGTGAACATAATTAACAGTACTTAGCTGACCAAATGCAGCCTCACATCAGATGGGCAGACCCTTAAAGGCCCTGTTGGTGTTCACAGTTTTAGCTTTGCAATTAACTGTGAAAACCACTGACTGGCATGAAACTAGAGATGTTTCAAACCTTCTTTGTAATGGGGGCCTGCAGGAGGACTAATCGCTCTTGGCACTGCACTAGTAAATCCTCATTACCTTCAGCAACTTCTACTCAAACTCTTAAAGTGTTAGTGGTAAATGCATTGGTTTTCATAGCATCTAAGTGACATTTTGAGAAGTTGGCTGTTACACCACACGGATGTGAGCAAGAGTATTGAATTATGCATTAGTAAATTGATTGGATAGCATAAAAAGTTCTAGAGATGCTCTGTAAAACCAGATCAAATGAGATCACCCCGGTAGGGTTAATGCAAGTCCCACTAGGAGGGAACAATTTTTTCTCTTCATTGAATGTAATATGTATATCTTTATTCAGTAACATGGCTTGACTACTTCTCAGTTACTTTAGATTATTTTCTATAGCTTTCTTCAAAATAAGGCTATGCCTTTTTTAGAAGCCAGTGACTTTAAATTATCAAAGGCAAGTACTACTTTAGCCTCTGAACTGGTGAGCTTTTATTCTTGGTCAGTAAGTGTACACTTTTGACCAATATTTTATATAAGCAGCTAAGTAGGACCGAGAAGCTCTGCTGGTGACTGATTCATTGATTTGTAAACTTTCTGATGGAAACAAAACTCATTATTTCCTTAAGCTTACACTTTGTCCTCCTTCTCTGCTTCTTAAATTCTTGTAAGAATTTGCAAAGAAAAAAACCATATAAGTATCTATTACTTGAGCAAACGATGTTAAAAGTGAAATAATTTATTACCTGCTTTGCTAATATAGAACGAATAATTCATATATTGCTGTACTGAAGATTAAACAATCGCGAACATTTTCCCTCTACAAAATTTTCCAATTTTTGCTTTTCTTCCAGGGTGTGAAAGAGCACAAATGTGGAATCTGTGGACGGGAATTCACTCTGCTGGCCAACATGAAGCGACATGTCCTGATCCACACAAATATCAGAGCCTATCAATGCCATTTGTGCTTCAAGAGCTTTGTGCAAAAGCAGACTCTCAAGGCCCACATGATTGTTCACTCTGATGTCAAACCCTTTAAATGCAAGGTAAGCGCATTTGGTGGCAGAGGCATTAACCTACTGGATAGATCATTATTACGATCTTATCATCTTGCAATATGGTAGAATTAGAAAAACAAGACTTGCTAAGACATACTGTAGTTGCATTTAAATTAGCACAAACCAGCCTAGCTTTGTTTCTTTGTCCAGGTTCTGCTTATGTAGCACAAAATAATGGAGGTAAATCTCTGTAATTTATTCCCTTCTTCAATATCAGTAACTTTCATCCTCAATTTTTTTTTTTTTTGAGCATTCAAAGGGTGGTTTGAGGACAATAAATATATCTGACATTTGCTTAGTACAGCCATCCAAACAGAAGTCTAAGTGCTTAATGGCTTGAAACACTGACTAAAACCATAGATCAAGTTGTGCACCCCAGAGAGGACCATGGAAAAGCAGCAGCCACAACTTCACACAGTGATGCTATGTGACAGTTCAGGGAAGGACTCAGAGAAAGCCACAGCAAAATACAACTGCAGAAGGGATTTCAATGGGCCAAGTGTAATTACCAACTGAAATTCATGGCAGGACAGCAGTGTCCTAACAAAACAGCCTCTGAGATCATACGGCCTTTTTAGGATACTATGTGAATTCCAGTTTGCTGCCTCCATCCAGCACATTGGAGGTTGACATTCCCCTTCCATCCTCTCCTCCCTCCCCATAAAACTTTGAGACTTTGGCTTTCTTGACATGCTCATCTCTAATATCTTCCTTATGAATTATTCATGTTTATTTTCTTACTGGGTCTTGGACACTACATCTGTTCCTTTTGCTGCCTATCTGGTTCATTACTGTAGTCACATATTGAGAAGTCAAAGGTTGTAGGTTTTATTACCACCTTGACCTGCTGTAAGAGGGCTATAAATACAGAGTGGAGCATATTACCCGGTTTATGCCTAAGTAACTGAAGATTGGCCTGGTAGCAATTTCTAGAACTCTTTCATCCAACATCTTTATGGGATTAAGTATTTTCTTAAAAGGAACATTTCACTGAGAAGCAGAGCTTGATGACAAATTTTAAATGGTATTATTTTCTCTTGAAAAATGTCAAACGTTAAAATGTAATAGGAAAATATGGCATTCACTTATATTTTTAATAGGAAAATGTCAAGATGAATATTTTTGACGTCCTTATATTGCTTTGATAACTTTGAAACATTTCACTTTGAAAATATAACAACAAAGTCTTTCAACTTCAGCATTTTGTTTCATTTTAATTTATATCCCATTAAAATATTATTTTTTTGTACTAGCACCTATGCTAGTCTATATTGATAAAATAATTTTTGTTACTCAAATGCTTGATGGAGACTTTCATTCTTTGAGAACACCTGCAAACCTGTCTTTTAGTTCCTATTTGGTCAAAGTCTGCTCTGACCCCTCAGATTTCACAAAAGAAACTCAATGGTTTGATCAGCTGTTCTGGATGCAGTATCTGGACCCCCCTTACATTTTAGGTATGTTCAGATTAGCGGGAAGTTTGTGTTCTGGTTAGGCTTTGGTGATGACAGACTATTAAAACTTGGAGATGGCAATAACTTGAACAGGGAACTGGGGTACCACCAGTATGTTTTCCAGCCAGTAGCACCTACTTTCCTTATTTTTTTACTTCTCTGTCCCCACACAATGTTCCTAGGAGGAAAGAAACAAGTAAGCACAGTGAACCAGTTTCTCCTACGGCTGAAGGGGTATGAACGAACATCAGTGCCCCTGAACAGAGCAGAGATTTTAACAATAAGCAAAGGGAGAATCAGGAATTGCTCTTTGGCATTAGAAACATCCCTTGCCTCTCTGGCAGAGCCCTTGAAAGGCTTGAGCAAGTATTTCTGGCTGGTATTCAGAGGGTTAAGGCAATGACCAGATAGCAGCCTTTTGGCACCAAGCTCCTCCTCAGCAGAAGGAAGGATATAGCTGTATGAACAGCCTGCTTAACAATGGCTCACATGTCCCCGGGGAACCGCCTGCAAATAGATTTCATCTTGCTTTCTCTTGTACTTTTCAAAGCTTCCTGTTTTCTCACGGTCCTTTTGGACAGTTTACAGTCTTTCTCCCTCTCCCTCTCTCTTTGAGGAAAGGAACACCCTTCTTATGAAGAAAAAAAAATTTTTTTGAAAGAGAGCACAGCAGTAGCCTTTCTACTTCACCACATGCAATGGTTTTCTTTACCTTTTTCTCACAGCAAAAGAAAACATGAGGCTTTCCTATGTGTCTAATCACAGATAAGCACAGACTATCTGAAGTGAGGGAGTAGCAAATAGTTGTCCCTTCTGTTTCCTCATCCAACTGCAGCCTGGATCTGTGTTTGATTTTTCTCTGAAGAGTGAATTTCTATGTACCGTTTAAAGGCCTGAGCCCGTGCTGCCTTGTTTATTCCTGTTTAAAAAAAAAACAAAACCCAACACTGAAGAGTGCTGAAGGAGTTGCACCAATTGGTGCAATAGTGCTAACTCTGATTTGTAGAAGAAGCTTCTATGAGATTTACAGTTGCTTTTAGGGCTGAAGTCAGCAATGTTTCAGATCTCCAATAAAGAATGCAGTGAAGTTTTCTCTGGCCCAGCCAAATACACTTTGCAACGTATGTTTTGACTCCACTTCTTTCCCATCTAAAATCATGGGTTTGGATCAGGAGTCAAAACCAAAGAAAATGTGAGAGGTAAGTACTTTGTGAAGAAACAAAACAGACTGACAAATCTAGAAGGGTGATACTTCATGTGGTGGCTTAGGAAGACAAAATCTAGTGTTGAACTAATTCAGCTTTTCTAGCAAACTGTACTGAAGTCCATTTCACCAGCCAGTGCAACAAAGTGTGTTCAGCAGAGTTACAGCTGAGGTCTTTCTCTTCAGGGCTTGAGTTTTATTTTGTCTAAAATAGACAGTCTAACAAAAGATCCACAAGTAAACAATGTTATTCCCGCTATCCCAAGATTTCTTGCATGAGCTTTGCATCTCCTAAGTGGTGCACCATCTCCCTGTGGTGCTCCACGGTGAGTTCTGCTGGAGCGCCTTCCCAGGCAGCTGGCTCAGGGTCATCTTTCACACTCTGCTCATCAGTGCTCACACCCCTGCCCTGTCACACAGAAATAAAATCTTGTACACCTTCCCAGGTTGGTCTTTAAGCAGAAGCTGCGAACGCCAGCTAGATCTGAGTTGCTACCTTCCAGCATGTGAGCCCCAAACCTGCTCCCTTCACCCTCTGGATCATGGACATTCACCTGAAAGTCATCTTGTGCCTTTTGAAAAGGATAGGTTACCCACAGAGCCATCGCTCCAAAAAAACAATTTTAATGTCTGCATTTCTTTCATTTTCCTGCCATACCTCTCCACTCTAGTACCATTTCCTCATGTCCAAAGAGGAGATTTCAGGAAAACACCACCTTACACATTCCTAAGACTGTGCATGTCTTTGGGAAATGGAAACCTATCCCCTTTATTCAGAGACACAAAACTTTTATGCTGGAAGGAATTATCCTTTACGAAGTCCCCTTCTTTTCATTATGAAGAAAGAGAAAGAAATGTTGCCTTGACTGAAACAAAATAAATGTTCCTACTAGACCCATTTTAATAGTCAATACCTTATAAAGATATAGATTTGCATGAAGTACTCTAGCCGTTCACCTGTTCAACCTGATTTTCCTTGATTATCAGATTAAACGGAGGAGTAAAGACCTAGTTATCAGAAAGCAAAAGCCGGTGAGAACACAGGTCAGCCATAATACAAGCAGGTAACCAGAAGCCTTCTGCCAAGAGTATTAGAGAGGTATTATTGTTGTCATTCTTATAGTCAAAGAAATAATGACATGTCATAGGTCGTTCCAGCAGCTGTCAAGATATAATCAGCTACTGTTCTTCCTTATGAATTTTCTGTGCTCAACAGTGCTTCTTCTCCTCTTTGTTTCCGCCCAGCACACTCCCAGAATCATTTTTTTGGTCCCTTAATTTCCCTGAATATAAGTCACCTGGCATATTAGCTTTCTTTGAATGCAAAGAAGAGTCTGTCCTCTTTCCTAAGCGGATGGATGACCCTTGGAATGAGATGTCTTCTACAAATTAGTAACTCATTTTCAGTGGCTATTCCCCCCCCGCCGTCTTGGTGAACACTTTGCTGATAAATTTATGTGCTGGAATGTTCATTTTAGCAAAATCACAGACACCGAATCACAGAAGAGAATTTATGCAGCTGAAGGAAATTTTTTTAAAAGCAAATTAATATTTCCAGACTCTTTGGTTTTGCAGCATTGACTTAGCTCTAGTTTTTATTTAAAAACAATACCCCTTCAAATTTTTATATTAATGAACTGCTTCCATCTTCCCTCAAGAGATGGTTTAAAATGCAACAGATACAGTACTATTTCACCAAGGATCATTCCACTATCTATGTTTCATCCAGAGAGTCCAAGTGATGGCTTTGTAAATTTGAATCAAAAAGTACTGTAGCAGACCTTCTTTACTACCAAAATAAATGAAATCAGAAGTCAAATTACACCAAAAGATTTGATGGAATCTCAGTAATTGCTTTTTAGTAATTTTCTCCCAGATGAATACACTGCTTGGTAGATGTTTCAGTTACTCAGTAACGGTGATTCTGGATCATATAGTAACAAAGATCATTACAAAAAAAAAAAAAAAAAGCTGATGGTAAAAGTATTTGTCTAAAACCATTCCAAAAAAGGGAGCTGAAGTAGAAAGCAAATACAGAAGTTTGCAGAGGATGGAAATAGGCACTTGAATGTGAATAAAATTATAAATCCTGATAAGGAAAGACCAGAAGACAAGACTAGAAGCTTGTAAACTAGTGATGGCAAACTCTCATGTCTTGAGAATATATTTGATTTATAAGGGACCAGACTACAAAAAGGACCCATCTAGATAACCAACAACAATGAGAAAAAAACCCTTATTGTTTCATCAAAGGGAAACTGGCATAATCAATGTCCTGAGCTGTCAGGAACATGCTTCAGGGAAAGCTGAGTCATTCTTGCAGCCCCATGACTGTTTAAATTCCAGCTTACTCACCAGAGACACCGAAACACAGAAGTGGTAAACAGAAGATAAGAGCATCAGAGAAAAATGGGGGAGCAAGAAACAAAGAAAAAAAGGAATTGCTTTTTCTAGCTTTAAATAAAATGTGCAGCCATTGTATTTCCACTTAAGGAGAAGTAATATTCTGCTTGCCAGTTTCACAGAAACCCTTCATTGGTCTTATTTTGTATCTCCATCTCTGCCTGGTGTTGTTCTTGATTAAATGCTAGATTTATAAACTATGAACGAAATTGTTCACCAAGGGCAGAAAATTACACTTTGAATTTCATTCAAGTTAAGAGCCTTCCAGGTTATGCACTTAAGCCTCTTCTCTCCTTACAACAACATTCCCTGCTTTTGCAGAATCCTTGACTGTATTATAATTTAAAAAATATTTT